>NW_027461482.1:0-16542 GCF_030463565.1 Pelecanus crispus | reverse complement strand
GAGGCCAAGTGTGTTTTATTTTGGTAGGGTCTCCCCTGGGGGCTGTGTGTTTATGTAGGGTCTCCCCGGGGCATTTGTTTACGTAGGGTCTCCGGGGTGTTTCTGTAGGGTCTCCCCGGGGCATTTGTTTACGTAGGGTCTCCCCGGGGTGTTTCTGTGGGGTCTGCGGGGCATTTGTTTACGTAGGGTCCTCCGGGGTGTTTCTGTACGGTCTCCCCGGGGTGTTTGTTTACGTAGGGTCTCGGGGTGTTTCTGTAGGGTCTCCCCGGGGCGTTTGTTTACGTAGGGCCCCCGGGGTGTTTCTGTAGGGTCTCCGGGTGTTTCTGTAGGGTCTCCCCGGGGCGTTTGTTTCTGTAGGGTCTCCGGGTGTTTCTGTAGGGTCTCCCCGGGGCGTTTGTTTCTGTAGGGTCTCCGGGTGTTTCTGTAGGGTCTCCCCGGGGCGTTTCTTTACGTAGGGCCCCCGGGGTGTTTCTGTAGGGTCTCCCCGGGGCGTTTTGTTTACGTAGGGCCCCCGGGTGTTTCTGTAGGGTCTCCCCAGGGCGTTTGTTTACGTAGGGTCTCCCCGGGGTGTTTGTTTACGTAGGGTCTCCCCGGGGCGTTTGTTTACGTAGGGCCTCCGGGTGTTTCTGTAGGGTCTCCCCGGGGCGTTTGTTCACGTAGGGCCCCCGGGTGTTTCTGTAGGGTCTCCCCGGGGCGTTTGTTTACGTAGGGTCTCCGGGTGTTTCTGTAGGGTCTCCCGGGGCGGCGCTGGACGCGGCGGCGCTGGAGCTGCTGGAGGCGCTGGAGACGCTGCAGCAGAGACGGCAGCTCCTCAGCCAGCGCCTGCGGCAGGTGAGGGCGCAGACACGCCTGGGACACGCCTGGGACACGCCAACCCTGTGGGACACGCCTGGGACACGCCAACCCCATGGGGACATGCCTGGGACACGCCAACCCTGTGGGACACGCCTGGGGGCACGCCAACCCCGCAGGGACATGCCAACCACATAGGGGACACGCCTGGGACACGCCAACCCTGTGGGACACGCCTGGGGGCATGCCAACCCCACAGGGACATGCCAACCCCGCAGGGACACGCCTGGGACACGCCAACCCCATGGGGATATGCCTGGGACATGCCAACCCTGTGGGGACACACCAACCCCATGGGGACACGCCTGGGACATGCCAACCCTGTGGGACACTCCTGGGGGCACGCCAACCCCGCAGGGACATGCCAACTGCATGGGGACATGCCTGGGACACGCCAACCCTGTGGGACACGCCTGGGGGCACGCCAACCCTGTGGGGACATGCCAACCCCGCAGGGACACGCCTGGGACATGCCAACCCCATGGGGATATGCCTGGGACATGCCAACCCTGTGGGGACACACCAACCCCATGGGGACACACCTGGGACATGCCAACCCCATGGGGACATGCCTGGGACACGCCAACCCTGTGGGACACGCCTGGGGACACGCCAACCCTGCGGGGGCACGCCAACCCCATGGGGACACGCCTGGGACACGCCAACCCTGTGGGACATGCCTGGGGGCACGCCAACCCTGTGGGGACACACCAACTCCATGGGGACATGCCTGGGACATGCCAACCCCATGGGGACACGCCTGGGACATGCCAACCTTGTGGGGACACACCAACCCCATGGGGACACACCTGGGACATGCCAACCCCATGGGGACACGCCTGGGACACGCCAACCCTGTGGGACACGCCTGGGGACAC
The DNA here is from genome assembly GCF_030463565.1 of Pelecanus crispus. Lineage (NCBI taxonomy): Eukaryota > Metazoa > Chordata > Aves > Pelecaniformes > Pelecanidae > Pelecanus > Pelecanus crispus. The sequence goes on along the minus strand of NW_027461482.1, from coordinate 14,812 downwards.
GTGTGGGACTTGCCAATCCCACAGGGACACGCTAACCCCATGGGGACACTCTTGGGGACACGTGTGGGACATGCCAATCCCACGGGGACACACCTGTGGACACGCCAACCCCATGGGGACATGCCTGGGACATGCCAACCCCGTGGGGACACACCAACCCCATGGGGACATGCCTGGGACATGCCAACCCTGCAGGGACACGCCAACCCTGCAGGGACACGCCTGGGACATGCCAACCCCATGGGGACACTCCTGGGGACACGTGTGGGACATGCCAATCCCACAGGGACACGCTAACCCCATGGGGACACTCCTGGGGACACATGTGGGACATGCTAATCCCACGGGGACACGCCTAGGACACACCGACCCTGTGGGGACACACCTGGGGACATGTGTGGGACACACCAACCCCACAGGGACATGCCAAACCCGATGGGGACACGTGTGGGACATGCCAACCCTATGGGGACACACCTGGGAACACGCCAACCCCATGGGGGACACATGTGGGACATGCCAACCCCATGGGGACACGCCTGGGGCCATGCCAACCCCATGAGGACACACATAGGGACACGCCAACCCCATGGAGATGTGTCACCCTCCACGGGGACACGCATGGGGACACGCCACCCATCACGGGGACCTGTCACCCCCCCCATGGGGACACGTGTGGGGACGTGTCACCCGCCACAGGGACACGCTGTGGGGACGGGTCACCTGCCATGGGGACACACGGGGACACGGAGTGTGTCCCATGTCCCCTGTCCCGTGTCCCCCAGGGCTGGCTGTCCGTGTCCCCATGTCCCCCATGTCCTGTGTCCCGTGTCCCCCTGTCCCCAGGGCTGGCCGTCCATGTCCCGTGTCCCCATGTTCTGTGTCCCCGTGTCCCCAGGGCTGGCTGTCCATGTCCCCGTGTCCCCTGTCCCCAGGGCTGGCTGTCCGTGTCCCGTGTCCCCAGGGCTGGCTGTCCCTGTGTCCTGTGTCCCCATGTCCCCGTGTCCCATGTCCCCAGGGCTGGCTGTCCCTGTCCCCGTGTCCCATGTTCCCATGTCCCCGTGTCCCCAGGGCTGGCTGTCCATGTCCCGTGTTCCATGTCCCGTGTCCCCCTGTCCCCCAGGGCTGGCTGTCCATGTCCCATGTCCCTGTCCCCGTGTCCCCTGTCCCCAGGGCTGGCTGTCCATGTCCCGTGTCCCCAGGGCTGGCTGTCCGTGTCCCATGTCCCGTGTCCCCCTGTCCCCAGGGCTGGCTGTCCATGTCCCGTGGTCCCATGTCCCATGTCCCCTGTTCCCAGGGCTGGCTGTCTGTGTCCCATGTCCTGTGTTCCCATGTCCCATGTTCCCATGTCCCCAGGGCTGGCTGTCCGTGTCCTGTGTCCCCATGTCCCGTGTCCCCATGTCCCCTGTCCCCAGGGCTGGCTGTCCGTGTCCCATGTCCCGTGTTCCCATGTCCTGTGTCCCCTGTCCCCCAGGGCTGGCTGTCCCATGTCCCGTGTCCCCAGGGCTGGCTGTCCGTTGTCCCATGTCCCATGTCCCATGTCCCGTGTCCCCCTGTCCCCAGAGCTGGCTGTCCGTGTCCCATGTCCCGTGTTCCCATGTCCCGTGTCCCCTGTCCCCAGGGCTGGCTGTCCCATGTCCCATGTCCCGTGTCCCCCTGTCCCCAGGGCTGGCTGTCCGTGTCCCATGTCCCGTGTTCCCATGTCCCGTGTCCCCTGTCCCCAGGGCTGGCTGGCTGTGTCCCATGTCCCGTGTCCCGTGTCCCGTGTCCCCAGGGCTGGCTGTCCCATGTCCCCGTGTTCCCATGTCCCCGTGTCCCCTGTCCCCAGGGCTGGCTGGCTGTGTCCCATGTCCCGTGTCCCGTGTCCCCAGGGCTGGCTGTCCCATGTCCCGTGTTCCCATGTCCCGTGTCCCGTGTCCCCAGGGCTGGCTGGCTGTGTCCCATGTCCCGTGTCCCGTGTCCCCAGGGCTGGCTGTCCCATGTCCCATGTCCCATGTCCCGTGTCCCGTGTCCCCAGGGCTGGCTGTCCCATGTCCCATGTCCCGTGTCCCGTGTCCCCAGGGCTGGCTGTCCCATGTCCCATGTCCCGTGTCCCGTGTCCCCAGGGCTGGCTGTCCCTGTCCCAGGCCCGTTACTCCCTGGGGGTGCCACCGCGTCTCCTCCCTGCAGTACGGGGCCACCATGGTCCCCCGCGTCCGCGTCCTGCCCAGGTAAGGGACACCGGGGGGACACGGGGAGACACGGGGACACCGGGGGGGACGTGGGGACACTGGGGGGGGACACAGGGCTGGGGGGTGACAGGGGTGTCCCTAGGGGGTGACAGGGGTGTCCCCGGGGGGGGTGACAGGGTGACAGGGGTGTCCCCAGGGGGGAGGTGACAGGGTGACAGGGGTCTCCCCAGGGTGAGTGACAGGCGTGGTCCCCGGGGGGGGGGTGACAGGGGTGTCCTCAGGGTGGGTGACAGGGGTGTCCCCAGGGGGGAGGTGACAGGGTGACAGGGGTTTCCCCTGGGTGGGTGACAGGGGTGTCCCCAGGGGGGAGGTGACAGGGGTGACAGGGGTCTCCCCCAGGGTGGGTGACAGGGGTGTCCCCAGGGTGGGTGACAGGGGTGTCCCCGGGGGGGTGACAGGGGTGTCCCTGGGGGGGGGGGTGACAGGGGTGTCCCCAGGGGGGGAGGTGACAGGGGTGTCCCCAGGGTGGGTGACAGGGGTGTCCCCGGGGGGTGGTGGTGGTGACAGGGTGACAGGCGTGTCCTGGGGGGGTGACAGGGGGTGTCCCCAGGGGGGGGAGGTGACAGGGTGACAGGGGTGTCCCCAGGGTGGGTGACAGGGGTGTCCCCGGGGGGGAGGTGACAGGGTGACAGGGGTGTCCCCAGGGTGGGTGACAGGGGTGTCCCCGGGGGGTGGTGGTGGTGACAGGGTGACAGGCGTGTCCTGGGGGGGTGACAGGGGTGTCCCCGGGGGGGGGTGATAGGGGTGACCCCAGGGCGGGTGACAGGGGTGTCCCCGGGGGGGAGGTGACAGGGTGACAGGGGTCTCCCCAGGGTGGGTGACAGGGGTGTCCCCGGGGGGGGTGACAGGTTGACAGGGGTGTCCCCGGGGGGGGTGACAGGGTGACCCCAGGGTGGGTGACAGGGGTGTCCCCGGGGGGGAGGTGACAGGGTGACAGGGGTGTCCCCGCAGGCAGGACCCGGGGGGCCCCCCCTACTTTGAGGAGGTGCCGGGGGGGGACCCTGAGGACCCCGATCCCCCACAGGGGGACACGGACGGTAACGGGGTGCTGGGGGGGGTCCCATGGGTGCTGGGGGGGGTCCCGTGGGTGCTGGGGGCGTCTCTTGTGGGTGCTGAGGGATTTGGGGTGCTGGGGGGGGGTCCCGTGGGTGCTGGGGGGGGCTGTGGGTGCTGGGGGGGGCCTGTGGGTGTGTTGGGGTGTCCCCTGGGTGCTGGGGTGTCCCGTGGGTGCTGGGGGGGGTCCCCAGGGGTGCTGGGGGGGGGTCCCATGGGTCCTGGGGGGGGGGCCCCCGTGGGTTCTGGGGGGATCCCATGAGTGCTGGGGTGTCCCGTGGGTGTTGGGAGAGATTTGGGGTGCTGGGGGTGGATTTGGGGTGCTGGGGGGGTCCTGTGGGTGCTGGGGGGGGTCCCATTGCTTCTGGTGGGGTTCCATGGGTGCTGGGGGGGGTCCCCAAATATATTTTGGGGGTCACTGACCTTTGCCCCCCCCCCCCCAGGGCTGCGGCAGCGCCGGGGGCCCCCAGGAAAAGGGGGGGCCCCCCCCCCGTGCCCCCCCCCGACCCCCTGGCCTGGTTCGGGGTGCTGGTGCCCCCCAGCCTGCGGCAGGCCCAGGGCGCCTTCAGCCAGGGTGAGGGGCACCCCGAAACCCGGGGGGGGTCCCCAAAACCTGGGGGGTCCCCCAAAACCTGGGGGGGGTTCCCTAAAACCCAGGGGAGGGGCAAAACCCAGGGGGGGTGTCCCTAAAACCCGGGGGGGTCCCCAAAATCTGGGGGGGTCCCCAAAACCCGGGGCATCCCCAACTGCAAAGGGGGTCCCCAAAACCTGGGGGGGTCCCCAAAACCCAAAGGGGGGTCCCCAAAATCGGGGGGGGGGCCACAAAGAGTTGGGGGGGATCCCCAAGCTTGGGGGGGGTGTCCCCAAAATCCAAGGGGGGGTCCCCAAAACCTGGGGGGGGGTCCCAAACCCCAAAGGGGGTCCCCAAACCTGGAGGAGGGTCTCCAAAAGCTGGGGGGGGTCCCCAAAACTTCAGGGGTGTCCCCAAAATCCAGGGGGTTTCCCCAAGAACTGGGCGGGGTCCCCAAAACCTGGGGGGGGGGGGGTCCGCAAACCCCAAAGGGGGTCCCCAAGAACTGGGGGGGGTCCCTAAACCTGGAGGGGGGGTCCCCCAAAACATCAGGGGTGTCCCCAAAATTCTGGGGGGGGTCCCCAAAACATCAGGGGGGTCCCCAAATCTGGGGGGGGGTCCCCAAAACATCAGAGGTGTCCCCAAAACATGGGGGGACCCTGGAGTGTGTGTGGAGGGTCCCCAAAAACTGGGGGGGGGGGGGGCTAAAGGTCGTGACCCTATGTCACCTCCTTGTCCCCTTTGTCACCCCCCCATCCCTTTGTCACCCCCCCATGACCCCTGACCTTGCCGGTGACCTCTGACCCCAGGGGTGACGCTGGCGGTGGAGCTGGCGGGGCTGCAGGGCGCCGTGGTGGCAGCCACCACCCGCTACCCGCGCCCCTCCTGCGCCGCCAGCGTCACCCGGACGGGGACACCGAGAGTGCGGGGGGACACCAGGATCCTTGGGGACACCGGGACCCGCGGGGACACCGAGAGTGCGGGGGACACCAAGGACCACAGGGACACCGGGACCCCGCGGGGACACCGAGAGTGCGGGGGACATCGAGGACCAGGGTGACACCGAGACCCATGGGGACACCGAGACCCATGGGGACACCGAGAGCGCAGGGGACACCAAGGACCACAGGGACACCGGCACCCGTGGGGACACCGAGAGCACGGGGGACATCGAGGACCAGGGGGACACCGGGGACACCGAGATTGCGGGGGACATCGAGGACCACGGGGACACCGAGACCCGTGGGGACACCAAGGCCACAGGGGACACCAAGACTACAGGTGACACAGGGACCCCGGGTGACACGGAGAGCCATGGGGACACCAAGACCGTGGGGGACATGGGGACCCTCAGGGCCATGGGTGACACCGAGGACCACGGGGACACCAAGACCCTTGGGGACACCGGGACCCATGGGGACAGAGGGACCCCGGGTGACACTGAGACCCATGGGGACACCGGGACCATGGGTGACACAGAGAGCATGGGTGACACCGAGGACCACAGGGACACTAAGGACCCCGGGGACACGGGGACCCTTGGGGACACTGAGACCCCAGGTGACACTGAGACCCATGGGGACACCGAGACGGTGCGGGGACATGGGGACCCTGGGGGACACCGGGACCACGGGTGACACTGAGGACCACGGGGACACCGAGACCCACGGGGACACTAGGACCGTGGGTGACAGAGAGCATGGGTGACACTGGGACCATGGGTGACACAGCATGGGTGACACTGAGGACCACGGGGACACCAAGACCCTTGGGGACACCGGGACCCATGGGGACAGAGGGACCCGGGTGACACTGAGACCCATGGGGACACCGGGACCATGGGTGACACAGAGAGCATGGGTGACACTGAGGACCCCGGGGACACCAAGGCCATGGGGGACACGGGGACCCTTGGGGACACTGGGACCCCGGGTTACACTGAGACCCACGGGGACACCGAGACCGTGGGGGACATGGGGACCCTGGGGGACACTGGGACCACGGGTGACACTGAGGACCACGGGGACACCAAGACCCTTGGGGACACCGGGACCCATAGGGACAGAGGGACGCCGGGTGACACTGAGACCCATGGGGGACACGGGGACCCTCAGGGCCATGGGTGACACCGAGGACCACAGGGACACCAAGACCATGGGGACACAGGGACCCCAGGTGACACTGAGACCATGGGGGACACAGGGGCCATGGGTGACACTGAGGACCCCAGGGACACTGAGACCCACAGAGACACCGAGACCGTGGGGGACACGGGGACCCTCGGGGACACTGAGACCCACGGAGACACCGAGACCGTGGGGGACACGGGGACCCTCGGGGACACCGAGACCCACGGAGACACCGAGACCGTGGGGGACACGGGGACCCTCGGGGACACCGGGACCATGAGTGACACAGAGACCATGGGGACACCAACACCCATGGGGACACCGAGACCACGGGTGACACGGGGACCCTGGGTGACACGGAGACCCACGGGGATACAGGGACCCTTGGGGACAGCGGGACCACAGGTGACACAGAGACCACGGGGACACCAACATCCATGGGGACACCGAGACCCTTGGGGACACCGAGCCCCCGGGTGACACAGAGGTTGCAGGTGACACTGAGGCCACGGGTGACACCGAGGACCACAGGGACACGGAGACCACGCGTGACACGGAGAGCCCGGGTGACACGGAGACCACGGGTGACACGGAGACCCCGGGTGACACGGGGACGGCGTGACGCAGGACACGGAGAGCGCCGGGGACACGTCTGCAGGTGACACGGGGGGACCGGGGGGGACACGGGTGACACGGGTGACACGCTGACCCACGGTGACCCACCCACAGGTGACACGGAGCCCCGCGAGGACACGCGGGTGACAATGTGCCACACCCGGTGACACGGAGCCACGGGTGACACGGAGCCACGCGAGGACACTGCGGGTGACGTGCCACGCCCGGTGACACGGAGCCACGCGAGGACACGCGGGTGACACCACGCCACACCCCGGTGACACGGAGCCACGCCCGATGACACGGCGCCCGCCCGCGGGTGACACCGGTTCGTGTGACGCTCGCGTGTCCCCCCCCCCCCCAATAAAGCCACCGCAGCGGCTGTTGGATCCGTGTCACCTTCTGTCCCCGACTGTGGGCCACCATCTTGGTGGCACCTGGCAGCCATCTTGGTGCCACACCCCCCTCGGTGTCACCTGGCGGCCATCTTGGCGCCACTTCGATGTCACCTGGCGGCCATCTTGGTGCCACACCCCCCTCAGTGGCACCTGGCAGCCATCTTGGTGGCACTCTGATGTCACCTGGCAGCCATCTTGGTGCCACACCCCCTCTGTCACCTGGTGGACATCTTGGTGCTCCACCCCCTCCGTCACCTGGTGGCCATCTTGGTGCCACTTCGATGTCACCTGGCGGCCATCTTGGTGCCACACCCCCTCGGTGTCACCTGGCAGCCATCTTGGCGCCACTTCGATGTCACCTGGCAGCCATCTTGGTGCCACTTCGATGTCACCTGGCGGCCATCTTGGTGGCACTCTGATGTTACCTGACAGCCATCTTGGTGCCACTTCGATGTCACCTGGCAGCCATCTTGGTGCTCCACCCCCTCCGTCACCTAGCAGCCATCTTGGTGCCACACCCCCTCAGTGTCACCTGGCAGCCATCTTGGCGCCACTTCGATGTCACCTAGCAGCCATCTTGGTACCACTTTGATGTCACCTGGCAGCCATCTTGGCACCACTTCGATGTCACCTGGCAACCATCTTGGTGCTCCACCCCCTCGGTGTCACCTGGCAGCCATCTTGGTGCCATTCTGATGTCACCAGGTGACCATCTTGGTACCACTTCGATGTCACCTGGCAGCCATCTTGGTGGCATTCTGATGTCACCAGGTGACCATCTTGGTGCCACACCCCCTTAATGCCACCTGGCCGCCATCTTGGTGCCACACGACCCCACCCGGTGACCACCTTGGCTCCGCCCCCACCCCCCGCCCCCAGCGACGCGCGGCGGCCATCTTTTGCCAACGTCTATATTTATTGGGCGGGGCCCCCCTCGCCCCGCCCCCCCAAGCCCCACCCCCCAACTCGGGGGCGGGGCCAAGACACAACAACAACTAGAGGAAGGGGGTGGGACAGGGCGGGGCTCCACAGAGGAGGCGTGGCCAGATGGGCAAAGGGCGTGGCCGGGCAGACAGGGGTGTGGCCGGGTGCAGCTCCGCCTCCCCCGGTGGGCGGGGCTAGCGGATGGTATAGCGCACGTAGGGCACCTCGATGTCGGCGTCGGTGTCGTCGTTGCAGCAGAGCTCGAAGACGAGGGCCTTGACGTGGCGGCCGACCTTCTTCTTGGAGACCCGCGCCACGATCTCCGTCATCCTGGGGGACACGGGGGTGGCGTCACCCGGGGCGGCGTCACCCGGCCGGGGGTGACGGCCCGCGGTGGCCTCCACCATGGAGATTGTCACCCTATGGGGATGTGGTCGTGGGGTGGCATCACGGTGGCCACCTGTGGTGGCCTCAACCGTGGAGATTGTCACCCTGTGGGGACGTGGTCGTGGGGTGGCATCACAGTGGCCTCAACCATGGAGACTGTCACCCTATGGGGATGTGGTCGTGGGGTGGCATCATGGTGGCCTCCCATGGTGGCCTCCACCACGGAGATTGTCACCCTATGGGGATGTGGTCGTGGGGTGGCATCACGGTGGCCACCTGTGGTGGCCTCAACCATGGAGATTGTCATCCTATGGGGACGCGGCATCACGGTGACCGCCCGTGGTGGGCCTCACCATGGAGATTGTCACCCTATGGGGATGTGGTCGTGGGGTGGCATTGTGGTGGCTGCCTGTGGTGGCCTGCACCATGGAGATTACCAGCCTATGGGGACGTGGCATCACGGTGACCGCCCGTGGTGGGCCTCACCATGGAGATTGTCACCCTATGGGGATGTGGTCGTGGGGTGGCATCACGGTGGCCACCTGTGGTGGCCTCAACCGTGGAGATTGTCACCCTATGGGGACATGGTTGTGGAGTGGCATCATGGTGGCCACCAGTGGTGGCTTCAACCATGGAGATTGTCACCCTACAGGGACATGGCCATGGGGTGACATCAGCTCACGGTGACCACCCATGGTGGCCTCAACCATGGAGACTGTCACCCTACGATGACAGGCACATGGCCATGGGGTGACATCAGCTCACGGTGGCCACCCATGGTGGCCTCAAGCACGGGGACACTCACCCCACAGGGATGGGGCCATGGCCAAGACCTGCCCCCCACCCATGGGACGTGTCCTGTGGCCCACATCCCCCACCCCCGCGCCCCCCCCCACCCATGGGTGTCCCCCCCCCCCCACCCATGGGTCCCCCCCAGGGCCCTACGGTTGGTCGTGGCGCTCGCGTAGCTTGGCGGCCGGCATGAAGAAGGAGTAGAGCATGGAGACGCCCTGCGAGAGCATCGTGATCTCCAGCCGGTGCTCCTTCTGGGGGGACAAGGAGGGGGACGCACGGGGACGTCGGGTGGGGCGCAGGGCACCCAAGGGTGCCCCACAGCGACCCACAGCGCCCCACGGCCTTGGGGGCACCAACCATTGTGGTAGCCACATCTCCCCACCTTCCTCCTGGGGTGCCCCCTCTTGATCTGGGGTCCTTTTGGGGGACATGGGGACGTCGGGTGGGGCACAGAGCACCCAAGGGTGCCCCATGGCGACCCACAGTGCCCCACGGCCTTGGGGGCACCAGCCATTGTGGTGGCCACATCTCCCCACCTTCCCCTGGGGTGCCCCCTCTTGATCTGGGGTCCTTTTGGGGGACATGGGGATGTTGGGTGGAGCACAGAGCACCCAAGGGTGCCCCACGGCGACCCACAGCACCCCACAGCCCTGGGGCCACCAGCCACCGTGGTGGCCACATCTCCCCACCTTCCCCCTGGGGTGCCCCATCTTGACTTGGGGACCTTTTGGGGGCATGGGGGGGACACAGGGACATTGGGTGGGGCACAGAGCACCCAAGGGTGCCCCACGGCGACCCACAGCGCCCCACGGCCCTGGGGGCACCAGCCATTGTGGTAGCCACATCTCCCCACCTTCCCCTGGGGTGCCCCGTCTTGAGTTGGGCTCCTCCAAAGGGACACAGGGACATCGGGTGGGGCCCAAGTGCCCCCCAACTGCCCCCTCCGCCCCCCAAGTGCCCCCCCCAGCCCCTCCGTCACCCCCCACTCTGCCCCCCAGATCTCCCCCAGTCCCTCCCAGTGCTCCCAGTACCTTGAAGTAGGCGAGGAACTGGCGCAGGGTCATCTCCTGCCCGTCGGGCTGCAGCCCCTGCACCTCGAACCGGTCCCACAGCGTCCACTCCACCTCGTAGTACTGGGAGGGGGTCAGACCCACGGCAGGTGGGGGTCAGACCCACGGCAGTGGGGTGGGACCCACGGGGACGGAGCCGTGGCGGGGCACAAGGACCCGAGGGGGCAATTGGGGGTCTAGGAGGGGCACTGGGACTGTGGGGTGACTTGGGACACCTATAGGGTCTACCAGCACGCTATGGGGCTGGGTTCTATGGGTCAGGGAGCCGTGGGGCAGCACCCTGACCCCACCAAGACCCCAAAACACCTCTAAAAGTCAACCCCAAACCCAAACACTCCCCCTCTAGGGCAGCACCCAGTAGACACCAGGTCCACGACATCCCTGTGGGACATCTATAGGGTCCACCGCTGCGCTATGGGGCTGGATTCTATGGGGCAGGGAGCCATGGGGCAGCACCCTGACCCCACCAAGACCCCAAAACACCTCTAAAAGTTAACCCCAACCAAGAACCCAGCCCAACAACTCCCTTTTTAGGACAACACCCAGTTGATGCCAAGTCCACGTGGCATCTCTAGGGTCCACCACCGCGCTATGGGGCTGGATTTTATGGGGCAGGGAGCCATGGGGCAGCACCCTGACCCCACCAAGACCCCAAAACACCTTTCGAAGCTAACCCCAACCCAAACCTTACCCAAGACCCCCAACCCCAACCCAACAAAGCCCGCTTTAGAACAGCACCCAGTTGACGCCAGGTCCACGTGGCATCTATAGGGTCCACCACCGCGCTATGGGGCTGGATTTTATGGGGCAGGGAGCCATGGGGCAGCACCCTGACCCCACCAAGACCCCAAAACACCTCTAAAAGTTAACCCCAACCAAGAACCCAGCCCAACAACTCCCTTTTTAGGACAACACCCAGTTGATGCCAAGTCCATGTGGCATCTCTAGGGTCCACCACCGCGCTATGGGGCTGGATTCTATGGGGCAGGGAGCCATGGGGCAGCACCCTGACCCCACCAAGACCCCAAAACACCTTTCGAAGCTAACCCCAACCCAAACCTTACCCAAGACCCCCAACCCCAACCCAACAAAGCCCGCTTTAGAACAGCACCCAGTTGACGCCAGGTCCATGTGGCATCTATAGGGTCCACCACCGCGCTATGGGGCTGGATTTTATGGGGCAGGGAGCCATGGGGCAGCACCCTGACCCCACCAAGACCCCAAAACACCTCTAAAAGTTAACCCCAACCAAGAACCCAGCCCAACAACTCCCTTTTTAGGACAACACCCAGTTGATGCCAAGTCCATGTGGCATCTATAGGGTCCACCACCGCGCTATGGGGCTGGATTCTATGGGGCAGGGAGCCGTGGGGCAGCACCCCGACCCCACCAAGACCCCAAACCACCTTTAGAAGCCAACCCCAACCCAACAACTCCCCCTTTAGGACACCACCCAGCCACCCCCAAGCTCCGCCAGCCCCCTAGGGGACACCTATAGGGCGCGCGCCGGCGCTATGGGGCAGCCCCCTACCTTGTTGCGAGGGCAGGCGAGGGGTTCGGAGAAGCCGACGAAGGGCAGGGCCAGGTTGAGGAAGGCGTTCTTGTAGGAGGCCAAGCGGCGATGACCTTGAACCAGCTTGTAGAGCTCCAGGCAGGCCAGGCCCACCACGGCCGCCGTGGTGGTGGCGATGGCCGGGATGATCTTCCCCGCGATCAGTTTGCTCTGCCCCATATGGAGGAACCTATAGCGACCGGGCAGGGGGCTGCCCCCCCCTCTGACCCCCCGGCTGCCCCATATCTCCCGAGGGAAGGGGCTGGAGGCCCCGGGTGCGCACGTGTGGGGTGCGTAGGTAGCTGGGGGGGGATGGGGCTGTATGGGCCGACAGGGCCATATAGGTCTGACAGCCCCATATGGGATGACAGCCCCATATGGGCCCTACAGCTCCCTATGGGTCCTACAGCCCCATATAGCCCTACAGCTCCATATGGGTCCTACAGCCCCATACGGCCCTACAGCCCCATACGGGCCCTACAGCTCCATATGGGTCCTACAGCCCCATATGGGCCCTACAGCTCCCTATGGGTCCTACAGCCCCATATAGGCCCTACAGCTCCAATATAGGCCCAACAGCCCCATATGTGCTGACAGCCCCATATGTGCTGACAGCCCCATACGTGCCCTACAGCTCCCTATATACCCTACAGCCCCATATGGGCCCTACAGCCCCATATACGCCCTAGAGCCCCATATGGGCCCTACAGCTCCCTATAGGCCCAACAGCCCCATATGGGCTCTACAGCTCCATATGTGCCAACAGCTCCATATGTGCCTGACAGCCCTACATGGGCCTTACAGCCCCATATAGTCCCCACAGTCCCCATATGGGCCCTACAGCTCCCTATGGGCCCTACAGCCCCATATGGGCCCTATAGCTCCCTATGGCCCTACAGCTCCATATGGCACTACAGCCCTATATGTGCTGACAGCCCCATATGGGCACTACAGCTCCCTATAGGGCCTACAGCCCCATATGTGCCCTACAGCTCCATATAGGGCCTACAGCCCCATATAGGCCCTACAGCTCCATATGGGCCCTATAGCTCCCTATGGCCCTACAGCCCCATATGGGCTCTACAGCTCCATATGGCCCTACAGCCCCATATGGGCCAACAGCCCATAGCACCCATAGGAACCCCCCCAGCACCCACAGGACCCCTCCCATCGCACCCATAGCACCCACGGGTGCCCCCCAGCCCCCCCACAGCACCCATAACCCCCCATAAGAACCCCAAGAACACCCTATAGCACCCACAGGACCCCCCCAGCACCCACAGAACCCCCCCCCAGCACCCACAGGACCCCCCCAGCACCCACAGCACCCATGGGTGCCCCCCAGCACCCACCTTGTGGCGGTCGGCCGGGGGGATGTCGTAGTTCTCCGCTCGCAGGTTGGAGGCGGCGACGATGAAATCCATGTGGAAGTTGGTGTCATCGTCCTGGGGGGGGGGGCACCCATGGGTGGGGGGCACCCGTGGGCGGGGTTAGCACCCATAGGGTGGGGAGCACCCATTTTTTGGGGAGGAGGGGTGACACCGGCTTTGCTTGGCTGTGGGAGGGCGGTGGCTCCCCGAGAGCGGCTGGGTGGGCGCGTGGGGAGGCAGCACCCATGGGTGGGGGTGTGGGGGCACCCAGGGGTGCTGGGGAGGGGGGCAGCACCCACCTTCTCGAAGTCGATGGGGAACATGCGGAAGCCGGGCAGCTCCTCGGGGCTGGGCAGCGACGCCTTCAGCTCCTCCAGGCGCCCGTCGTCTGTGGGTGGGGGGCACCCATGGGACCCCGGCACCCATCGGGACCCCCGTGGGGGTCTGGCACCTGTGGGGTCCCCTGGCACCCATGGGAACCCCCCTGGCACCCATGGGAACCCCCCGGCACCTATGGGAGCCTCCTCGCACCTTTCTGTCTGCTGTGGGACCCCTCCAGCACCCGTGGGACCCCACAGCACCCATGGGACCCCACAGCACCCGTGGGACCCCCACAGCACCCGTGGGACCCTCCTGAAGCCTAGCTGCTGCCAGCACCCATGGGATCCCCAAAACCCTGTGCAACCAGCCCCACCAGCACCCATGGGTGCCCCCCAGCACCCATGGGTGCCCCTAACCCCTACCTCCATCGTCCCAGCACCCATGGGTGCCCCTAACCCCTACCTCCATTCCCCCAGCACCCATGGGTGCCCCCATCCCATTCCTACCACGTTTCTCCAGACCACCTAAGTGCCTCCAACCCCCACGGGTGCCCCAACCCTCAACCCCACTGACCCCCCCACCACCCCGGGTGCCCCCCAGCACCCATGGGTGCCCCTAACCCACACCTCCATCGCCCTAGCACCCATGGGTGCCCCTAACCCCTACCTCCATCCCACCAGCACCCATCCCATATCTACCATGTTTTACCAAACCATCTAAGCACCTCCAGCACCTATGGGTGCCCCCAACCCTCAACCAACCAACCACCCTAGGTGCCCCCAGCACCTATGGGTGCCCCCATCCCATACCTGCATCCCCCCAGCACCCATGGGTGCCCCTAACACACACCTCCATCGCCCCAGCACCCATAGGTGACCCTGTCCCACACCTACCACATTTCTCCACAATCTAAGTGCCTCCAACCCCCATGGGTGCCCCAACCCTCAACCCAACCGACCCCCCCCCCACCCCCGGGTGCCCCCCAGCACCCATGGGTGCCCCCGGCCTACCGAGGGCGGCGGTGGCGCTCTGCAGCTCCTGGTCGGAGACGTGGATGCGGACGCCGGCCTTGGGGGCGAAGGGGGGGACGCGGACGTGGCGCAGGAGCTCGGCCACCGCCGCCCGGTCCCGCGAGCCCCCGATCCCGTAGCTCTGGGCAAAGAGGTTGGCGGCCGCCAGCACGTAGTCCAGGTGGAGGGGCTGGAGAAAGGGGCACCCATGGGTGTCAGCGGGCACCCATGGGGGTCAGGGGGTCACTAAGGGGGTCAGGGGGTCCCACGGGGGTCAGGGGGGAGAGGGCTGACACCCAAAGGTGATGGGACAGCACCCAAGGGGGATAGAAGGACGTTCAAGGGTGATGGAGAGCACCCAAGGGGGATGGAGAGCACCCAAGGGT
>NW_027461481.1:0-16991 GCF_030463565.1 Pelecanus crispus | reverse complement strand
AGACTTGTCATGCTGCTGACCTTTGATGAATGTGGAGACTGTAATTTTTCCTTTCATGTGTTTTTCTGTCATTTATCTGCTTTCCTCAGCAAGAGTCCTGAAAGCAGGGGCATGCATGTGGCATGTTAGACATTGCCTAAAAAGTGCCACCCTGGATTAATGACTATATTGCAAACACTGTATTGTTGCATCACTATATTGCAAATCAGTTTGCAAGCAAAAAATTGTCCTTGTTAGGGTAACCCCAGCGGTAGAAGGAGGTGGATGGGGTAGAAGGGAGAGCACAGTCAGCAAGCTCTGCACACCCCTGTCTGGCCAAGGAAAGCACATGGAAAATAACATACGCAGTGGGACTATGCATAGGATTTCTGACCCACAACCTCATGCTGCTCTCACTTGGGCTGACCATGATCCTGTGACTGAGCAGGACTGGTGGCAAAGATCCCCCATCTCCCTGATCTCCAGGAACTTTCCCCACTACCAGGAGGTTTCCTCCTGCCAGGACCATCACCTTCCTTTTCCTGTCTCCCCTTCTCCTTTCCACTTACCACTTCTTTATGGGAGCTCTTCTTTTGGAGCAACTCTGCTTTCCAGGACACCAAGCCCCAGATCTCACAATATAAATAGTTTATGTGCAAAAGCACAATATGTGATCAGTCTCCTAATCGGTGTCTCTGCCCCACATCTCTTTATTAACTGGAGAATTCAGGACATGCTACTTTTGTTTAGCCCCAAAATTGACAACCAGCCTCTACCAGTTGCAGCTAGCAAGTAGCAGGTTTTGGGGCATTCAACCACACACATACATACACCCAATTATCTGCTGCCTGTTAGCATTGACAGTGTAAGCCATTTTTCACCTACAACACCCACATAGTTCCTTGTTGTCCAATGCTGGATTATCTGGACAGGAATAAAGCTTGAGCTTTGAAGATTTTCACTTAGTTGGAGCATGTGTGACATCTCCCCTCACAGTGGGTTCACTGGTGTTCAGTGGGGAGCTGGATTTCTGCTCAGACTGCTCTCCCCAAACGCTTTGGTAGGCCTTCTTTATTCTACCATGCCTGCAGAAAATCTGTAGGAACTAAGTGTCCTTTACACAACTACTTGTGAAATTCGGATGAACTTGGCCAACTTGGGCTCTTGTGGGCGGCTCTTCACCCCAGAACACAGGAAAAGAAAATGGGCAGCCAGAGGGAGGGGGAGTGGGATTTTTCCTGGTCTGGACTGAAACTCATCACAGAAAATGAAGTTTCTTTTTTTTTTAACCAAAGGAATAGGCTCTGACCTGGTGGAAATCCCGTGACTCATGAAAAATTCGCGAGACCCAGACATGCTCCACATTCCTGACTCGTTTGAGCACTCCCATCAGAGCCGTCATCACAGAGCCAGTCATCCAACTAGGGGAAGGGAAACCATACCACGTGGCTTACAGTTAGTGGCATTTTTCAAACACTTTCCAGAGAAATCACAATGTGCTTGAAGAGTTTCCAGGGTGAAATACATCAACAAAATTATTCCGTATGAATAATTCTCCCAGTACTATTTACTGTCACACATTAGGATCAAGAAGTAGAAAAGGACATGTGAAAGAGAGAGCAAGAGAGAAAGAAAAGAAGGAAATTCTCCTCCCACACACTCAGAAGATGTATCGTTTCTGCATTGCTTCAAACTGAAAGGAACCCAATAATTATGATTTCACATTTCCAAAAGAACTAAGCCCAGCCCCACAGAGAAATAGCCTCACTGTAGTAATATGCTGCTAGCCACTCATCCTAACCCTGAACATGCTATAAAGAACTGACCCAGCAGGCTACCAGTGCTAATTCTGGTTGTGGCTAGCCCTCATGTGTTTACTTTTCATTACCTCTGTATCACTCAGGTCTTCATTAAACCTGTTATTCTTTTTATCTTCTGGTGTGCTCATCCTGATGTGTCTTGAACAGTCAAAACCCAGACTGCATGCTAGCAAAATGGGAAGAAGGCTCAGGGGCACCAACAAAGAGTCTGATTCATGTTAGCTTATGCAATGATGACATCTTACAGATTTTTATTAATGTAAACCTGAGCCTGCTATGGTTTAGCCAGGAACAAAGCTGCTGAGTGGCCTTCTCATGAGCAAGAGTTAGCTCCTGGGATAGATGGTCCAAGTGCCTGAAACACAGGCAGATCTGAGCTCTGTCCTCAATCAGAAACAAAGCAAGATTCAACTAGTACTTTTCAAGAGTTGTGAGACCTTCCCCTAGCATGCACCTTGTGGGTACAGTGGTTTGAATTAACAGAGCTCAGAAGTGCACAAAGCCAGAGCAAGGTTCAGGCTCACATCCCTGGAGGCGGCTCTGCAGAGGCTTGATCGTTCCATCCTTTCAGTGGACACAGAGAGGCATTCAACTCGTAAGAAGGTATAGAGCTTTTAGCTCTGTGACCCTGTCTATGCAAAAGGTTACTGCAGCAAAACTGCTCTGGTAATAAGTCTTGTTCCAAAGTTCACATAGCAATGAGAAATCTGCTTGAAGACCAGGTCCTGAGCACATGCTTAAGTCAATGCAAGCAAGCAAATCTTTTGATGCCAGAGGAACTGCTCCCAGGAGTTACTCTACCTGTGTGCCTAGGTCACTGGGCGCTGGACATGCAAAGGTCCTGCAGCAATACAATGAGTTCACAGCCCCATGACAGAAGAAATTCTGGTTTGTGTATATATATATATATTTATTTTTGAAATAATATATCAGCCTTTCCAGTGTCTCCCTGGAAAAGGAGATTCCTGTCTGACAGAACACAGCAACAAAAGGGAACACAGAGATTTTAATGGCTTTTGTCATCTTTTAATATTATTTTATGAACTGTGGTTATGGCAGTTTCAAATCATAGCCATTGCTTGCTGCTTTGTTTCTACTTATCAGACTCAAAGCCAAAACTAAAAGTAAAGCTAGCATGTTTGACATACTTCATCCTGTGCAAGAGAACAGCCTATAACAGCTAGGAAGAAAACATTGAATTAAAAAAGTAAGGAAAGAAAGAAAAGGAAAGGAAAGCTCTTGCTTTTATAGCATTATTATTTGAAAGCCACGGTACATGGCTCTGAAGCTGAGTGGTGTAGCTGTACATTGCACAGACTAGCGTATGCTTCTGACGTGCTAAACACTGATATCTCCTTATAATGATGTGTTAATGTAAGGGGAGTGATTTTGCAAAATTTTATGCCTTATTAAGGAAATGATTCAAGCCCAGGAAATGTGCGGGTTAAGTACTTGCTTTCATAAACATGGGTTATGGTGGAAAAAAAGATTTTAGATATTATGTGGAAAAATGCAGTAAAAAGCGCTGAATTAGCCCATTCCATTACATTGAATTGTTCAGCAATTATGGTCATCCCCCGGCCTAGAAAATTAAAGTATATGATGAAAACCCAATCTAAAGATATCCACTGCTGTGCTACTGAAGACATAGCATATCATGCTTAAAAGGCACTGAGGGCTTCAATGACCAAAAAAAAGTTATCTGAGGAGTAAGTTTAAACCAGCTACAGTCCCAGCCCAGTGCTGCCCTCCTCTCTTTCCTTTCACTTCTTAAACCGCTCACACAAATAGGAGTTGCAACAGATTATCAGGGGCTCAGACATGTTCTTCGTAAGTGGAAGATCTCATACAAAACTCTTAATTGCAAAGCAAGAGCAGTCTTTTTTGCTCTTCCTTCCAGGAGGCAGGATCAGTCTACCAGGCAGCATGATGGGGATGGCCCATCTTGCTAGGGAAGGAAAATGTGTCATGATCTGAGCTGGGTGGAGTGGAAGAAATAATTTTCAAATATTCATTTGAACTTGAAAGGCACTTTGTGTTTCACTGCTTTCCCTATGCCATCATGTTCACTCACCACAACCGTTTCGTTGCTGGACGGTATGTTAATGAACACTCATGGAAAGCATGCTTTTCATGCACATGCTTGAGCAGTGTATGCAAGTCCCTTTCAGGCTGAATAGCTATCTGCAGAATGCTTTTTGAACGATGCTGATTTTCTCAGTTCTATTTATGATCTAGTATTTACTAGAGACATTCGCACCTACTGGGTATTAGCTTAGCAGATCTTTCTGTTTCAGCTCCAAAAGCCACTCACTGTTCCTTCTTTCTTGCTTTCTCGCTTTCTCTTGGTTCCCTCTCCCCAACATTTAGAAGCAGTAACATTAGCCAGAATTCTTTTTTTTTTTTTTTTTCTAAATTTAAAAATAATAATGTGGCTCCTCACTATAAAATGTCTGTCTCCTCCACTCCCAGCCTCCTGGGGGTTGCCGTGGGCATGGTCTGCAAATTAAGTGGAGGCACTCAGCCCTCAGTTCAGCTCTAGTCAAACATTAGCTGCACTGTTTACCCTTGTGTAATCTTCAGTTTTGCATTAATTTAATACCGCTCAGCACTTTTTTAACATATTCAGCAAATCCGTGGCACATAGTGCTTTGTGTCTGTATCTCCCTCATCAAACCAAGTTTTGATTTTTAACCAAACTCATCAAAGTAAACGCCTCGCAATACTTTTCTCCCTCTACTTTGATCTTTACATAATAATAAAAAAAAAAAAATTACTTTATGTGGTAATTCAGCTATACTCTGAGGGGTTTTTCCCCTTTAACTTCAAAGAGAGCAAATAGGAAATTGTTTTCATTTTTCTTTGACATTTCACAAACACGTTCTAATTGTTTTTGAGCAGCAGAAGGTAGTAAGCATCTCCCAATTAATAATTCCCAGGTAATATCATGGCCTCTTGTAAGCACAGATCTCAAGAAATTTGGTTCGTAACACAAACAAATAAAACTCCCTTTGAAGGTCTGGCTAAAGGACAGTCAGAAGCAGAGTGGGAGCATATCATCATTCTTAATCAGCCTTCTATCTTTGAACCTTCCTCTGAGCAAAATAAAACAAACACAAATCTTGGAGTATTTAGTTAGAAAGCCACTCACCTCCTGGCTTCAAAACTGCAAAATCCCACTGGCTGGAAAGAACAGCGACTAATGCCACGCAACCTAGAGCTCTCGCCCCAGACCTGTTACAAGTAATCCCACAATGAAGAGGGAAGAGATTTTGTCAAAGCAAGGACTGAAGTAAAGTCAACACCAGACCTTGGGCTTTTTGGCTGTCCAAATAAAGATCTAGCATTTCACACCCACTGAGGACACTTGTATAACTCCCACCGCATGACAGAGTGGGCAATTGGGCTCTTAGATAGGCATTTGAATTGCATGATCTTTTCCAGGCTGGTGAGGCACACCAGCACATGCCTCATCCCACCTACACTGATATTAGTAACTCTGCAAAAATCAATAGCTGTGTGACAAAAAGGTTTCAGGCTTTGCGTGCTCTCATCGTGTGGGGGCTCAGGCAGGGCCTGGAGAGGAACTGGAGGAGCCGGAGGCAATGGGGACTGTTTCCATCCCACGTCGCAATGCCCTGGTGAGAAGAGTTGGCAGCAACAAGGGCACTTAGGCTGCGGTTAGGTTATACAGAGGTGCAAAGTCCAAGAAAAAGAGCTGCTTGAGCTCTGCCGCTTCCCCTTGCAGCTGATTTTTCATCAAATCCCCCTCACTACACTACTCCCACCCCAAGGACCCGACATGTCTGAACGTGGCCCTCAGGCGGGGGGGCTGCAGTCAATCTCTGGCGTGCTGAATTTAGTACAAAGACTGAAAATCCCAGAGCAAACAAGGGAAAACACAGAGCTTGCTGTTCCTTGTACATGAGATAATTCCCTTTAGCTTGTTGACATACATTGCTTTGCTTCTTCTCCCATTTAAGAAAGTACACAATTATGTGCGTGGCCGGGAGCTGGAAGCACCAAGCTGGTTCTGCTGGACGGTACCCCACTAGCTGAGCGCTCCCCAGGGACCCCCTTGATCTCCTCGCGCCTGTCTGAGGCCCTGCTTGAGTCAAAGAGATTAAGGAAAAGTCAGTGAGAATTTAGGCACGCCTGGCTCCAACAAGCCATTTGCACCAATTCACAAAGGAAAAACCTTGGAAGTGTTTCCAAAAATACAGGCCAGTCGTGTGAGTTAAGACTGCGAGGGAGCCTAACGCGCAGACTTTCCCCATAATCAGGGTTTACCTCAACTCTGTTTATTCTGTAAACTCTGGTTTCTCAACAGAAACAGCTCATCACGCTACACCCTGGCTCAACAGACATGCAGAAAACCTTTGTAAAGAGCTAGAAGTAGAACAACCCAGCTGTTTCTTTCATGAAAACTGTTTGTTAGCAAACTATCTCATCATTTTCCAAGCATTTTGGGGAAAAAAAAAGAGATTAATAGTAATTACATACAATGGGAAGCTGCCAGATTGATGGCACTGAAAAGCAAGGGAGTATCTCAGGCCACAGACAATTACCAGCATGGACAGTAGCAGCATAGCTGTCCCTACAGCCTCTGGTTAGGGAGCAGAGGAGGGGAGCCCGGGCTTTATCCTGGAGACAAGTGAATTATTCAGAGCAAACCATTTGCCAGATTGTCCTTTTCCTTTTTTTTTTTTTTTTTTTTTTTTTCCCCTTTTGATTTGAGGAGTGAATTTCTGCAGAGTACTTATTATTTCACACATTTATTTCTCAGAATTGTTGAATAATTCCTGGCCTGTGGCCCATCCGCAAGCTGTTCACATTGAGGCTGCACAGGCCGAGCAGCATGAGGGAGGTTAGCGCTAGGTGCAGCTCAGGGCTGGAGGCCACCAAAAGCAAGGGAAAGAGCTCACGCTGGACCACTGCCACCGCAGGGCTCAGCCCAAAGGCCAGAGAGATGCTACGTGTCCCTTAGCTGATGGGAGAAGGCAAGACCTCTCCTGTGACAGAGCTCAGTGGCTGCGCAACGCAAGCAGAGTTTGTGGCTGCTTTGCTCATGGAAACACGTCAGTCCACCTGTGCAGTGACACCAGACTGACCGTGCTATCAGCTATCATTGCCACAGCTATCAGCGGAGGTACAGACTATACATGCAGATGTAGCCACCTGGCTCATTGCTTTTCTCTCCCTATCACTTTTGTAATCAAACATCAGGACTGAATACCTGTATTCATTTATTCAGCATTCACTTGGCTATCGAGTGGAGTTTCCATTACAGAGGGGCATGAACAGCATTAGCAAGGACGCGTTTCTCAAAACAAATCAGTCAAATATTTCTGAGGAAAGAAATGCACCCTATTTTGTCTTGCTTGATGTCACTACACAGTAGACCCACCAAAACAGTATGGAGGGGAGACAGTGATTCCCCATGCACGAGGATAGCTAATAAATCGAGGGCAACACAACCTGGATCAAATCCAAACCACTGTAGACTGTTGACTGTATTACTGCCAAACCCTGAGCCACCCAGTCCCTCTCTCCCTTGCCCCCAAAAAATATGTTTAGATTCCAAACACAAAGCTTAATTGTTTATTAAGGAAGTGGTTATGATGGGAAAATAATGCCGCTATGGAGGAAAGAGCAGGAGGGTTTTACAAGATGCAGTGGGATTTATCATCATCTCTCCCAGATCAACTCCCTCACCCCTTTGTTCTTCCTTTGTTTTTGCTTTAATTCTTACTGAAATAGAAGTCACTTCTCTGTCTGTGGACAGGATGGTATGCAAAACCCACACAGGATGACTGCATTGTATTGATATCATGAAAAAAGATCATCTTTCCTTGTATTCATAGCCCTCTAATTAAACATGTGGCCTTATGTAACCCCTGCTTTATTCTCCCAATGCAGCTCATGTAATTACAAACCAAACGTATTTTACACCCTGTTGTAGTGTATTGATGTATCTCTTGTTAAACAGAATAATTCCACACACAGAAACTGGAGTTAATTTTTCCCTTTGAGGACATAAGACTGTGAACTGGTACCTAACTGTCTATTCTGTGTAATGATACCCATGAAAGCACCACAAAAATCCATAGTCGTAGATCCATGCTCAGATCTTAGCAGCATGTTTATAGGACCGAAGTCATCTCTCCATCACGTCCTGTGGAGCTGTACCAGGGACAAACCCACCCTAATGAACCACTGGTGGCAGAATCAGAAAATTCTCAATAATGGAGCAAGGCACAAAGCAACCCTGGCTCGTTCCTAAATCCGCAGTGCTCACATCATGTATATCTTTATTCGGTGATGCAGGATGACTCATGAAAATGTTAGCTCAAGATATATTTTAAACTCCTGAGCTAGCACTGTCCTGAGAAGAAAATTCTAAATTTGCTTCCTGTGGGCATACTTTTGAGAGCAGATTATAAATCTGAGTAGTGAAAATTGCACTCCCTTTTTTTCCACACAGGCAGTTTCGGAAGATCAGGATTTTTCACTGTAAAAACAGCAAATTGCCCACACAAACAATTTACATGCACACCCAAAACCACACACCCCAAATCCAATGCTCCTGTTCTCCACCCTTGCACAGTGTGTTGCCCTCTTTTCTTCTCTGGTTGGTCTAAGCTTGGCTTTGTGAGATTGCCCCTAGCTTTGCAATAACAAATCTAGGTCTTTCCATCCAGGCAGGAAACATTCACGCTCTAAAACTGGCAAAGCCTGTTCCATTTCTGGCTGGATGCAGTTGGGTCTGCACGTTCACTCCAGGTGTTTCAACTGGAAAGCTGTGCTGAGGCCATTTTGAATGTCTAGCTTTGAATGTCAGGCATGAAACAAGTTTGGAGAAAGCTGGTGCCATGGCAGGGCACAAGGCAGCACCAAACAAGCTCGCACTTCCAATGGGAGTAGCACAGCTGCCTTCCCATGCTGCCCTGTCCAGGCTGTCTAGCAGGCTCTGCCTCTGCCAATGCAACTGCTCTTCTCCTGGGAACTCCTTCCCTCCTTTTAGACCCAGCTCAAGGTGCCTCTCACATCATCTTGATCCCACCTTCACTCCCAGGTCGCCATCTCCTGCCTCGTCCACATATGTCTTGTTTTTCTCTTTTGGAGCAAATCAAGTACTTCTCTCAAAAGACAAAATCCATGTATGATTCTGGGAATAGCTGACTTCAAGGACTGCTCCCTGTGCAGAGCACAGGCAAGATTACAGCTGCTTTAGTTTCCTACAGTACTGCTGTGTTATCTCCCAGAGGTTTTCAGAATCACAGTATCACAGAAGGGTTGAGGTTAGAAGGGACCTTGGGAGATCACCAGGGCCTCCTAGAGCAGGCTTCCTAGGACCATGCCCAGTAGGCTTTTGAATATCTCCAAGAGACTCCACAACCTCTCTGGGCAACCTCTGCCACTGCTCAGTCACCTTCACAGTGAAAAAGTGTTTCCTGATGTTCAGAGACAACCTCCTGTGTTTCAGTTTATGTCTATTGCCTCTGGTCCTATCACTGGGCACCACTGAAAAGAGTGTGACCTCGTCTTCTTTGCAGTCTCCCTTCAGGTATTTATATATAAGATGCCCCTGAGCCTTCTCTTCTCTAGCTGAACAGCCCCAGCTATCCCAGCCGTTCCTCACAGGAGAGGTGCTCCAGTCTCCTAATCATCTTTGTGGTCCTTTGTTGGACTGTCTCCACTATGTCCATGTTTCTCTTGTGCTGAGGAGCCCAGAACTGGACACAGTACTCCAGGTGTGGCCTCACCAGTGCTGAGTAGATGGGAAGGATCATCTCCCTTGACCTGCTGGCAACACTCCTTCTAACGCAACCCATGATCCCATTCTTCTTCTTTGCCACAAGGGCACATTGTTGGCCAATGGTCAACTTGATGCCCACCAGTCTATATATATATATATGTCTATAGTTTTAAAAATTTGCCAGAAGCAGCAGATTCGACCAGATCCCAAGGGAAGTCACTGCAAGCAAATGCATTTATGTATTTCAGCTTGTTCTCTGCATTTTTTTGCATCCCATATGTATGAAGGCTTACTCTCTGGTCAGTCCATGTCAAAGAAAATGGGACCATGAGGCCACCTAGGAATTAGTATAATAAACAGTGCCCATGCCAGGAGGTTAGCTGTCTGTCTTGTTCTACTGCTAGGATAGACCCTGAGAAATTTTTTGGGTCAGTCAGGCCCTGGACAAGTTTCAGGGACCTTGAAGAGGCCACTAGGGACACTGGGCATGAAAAATTTGGGATGTGTCTTTTGTCCTATGCCAACTAGCCCTCTCCCATTCAGTTTCCAGGCATGATTCAGGGGTTAACATGAGCAAGGGGCTGTTCAGGTGGGAAATTTGGACAGGTGCCCCTTTTTGGCAGGTGAAACAGTCCAACAGGTAAGGAAACAGGCCATTCTACATGGTCCTAAAGACATTTAGTTTACCACAATAGAGAGACAGCAAGATGAGCCACACCAGTGTTTTCAGTGGTCTCAATCCTTAAAGATGTTAGTCCACATTGCAAAACCCCTGTGAGAGGCAGCACATGCATCTGGCTTCCCAGAAGACACGTGGCACTAGCAAAGAGTCATGCTTCAGGTCCAGAGACTGGCAGAGAAGGTGCAGTATGGAGTATACCACGGCTAGTAAGTGCTGCTTCTCCATTACTGCAGGCATGAATGCAATATTTCACCTCCAGCCCACCCTACTCCTCCACGTAACACATTTGAAATGGAAGCTGGATTTTACATGGGCTTTAGCCATGCTGTCAGCCCAGACCCACACTGCCACTGTCCCCAGGGCACTTCCCCAGGCAGAGGGAAGAACACCAAATTTACTCAGCTTTTAAGAAAGATGTTTCAGCCTACCTTGGACCCCACATCACCTTCTGAGATCTTTCTCTTTCTCCACTGAGGAGAAAGACTGACTCCTGAGGAGTCTTGGGTGGTACCACCATACCTCAAGTCCCTCATTTAGAGGGACATTAGAGATAAATCTAAGGCAACATTTCTGAGTGATATCAACCAGGAAATGGCTCTCCTCTCCTGCAAGTCCAGACCGTGCACTCCCCGCAGCTTGTAGACCAATTGTACAAATGGTGCACACCTTCATTCCCACCTTACATCCCACGCAAGGTCTGGCCAGAACAATCAAGCCCCTCTGATACCTGGATCCGGCAGGGGTTAGATGGCCATACTTCACCTTTTGTGTTGGAAACTTAGCACCTGCTTGTTGGGAGGTGTCCAGGCAATGCATGATCTGGTTGCTTCTTGCAGTGGGGTTTTCAAAAACTGCCAACACTGGCCCTACTCTGCTTGCATTTAGTAACACAAAGGTTTTCAAATCCATCATCTTTTTTCAGTAATTAGTACATAATGGTATTCAAGCAGTATATCATAATTAGCTTCTCCCATGAGACCCCTTTCTGCCACACACAGATTCATAACATCTTTATTTTCTTCTAAAAGGCATCAATCTTTACAATCGGGCATTCTGGCTTCTTTTTCTCCTCTGTCCCCACTCGAAGAGAAACTGTCTTCTCATCATGAGTCAGTTAGGCAAACCTACAGAGCACTGGCTGGATTTAAACCTTAAATCCAGTAGCATTTTTCAAAATGGGCCTGCTGCTATAGTTGGTCCAAAAGTTTGCCCCTGATTTGAGCAGTCTTCTGCAGTACATAATGTTATGAACCCATGCAGTACCTTCTGTACAGAAATGTGAGTAGCTTACCGCTGAGTAATTTATTCTGATCTCTGCTGATTTTTTTTTTTTTCTTTTTAAATGGGTTTGGTGGGGAGAGGGAAAGGATGCTCTGGTTTTTGAAGAGGCTTTATGGTTTCCTTGCACCAAACTGCTGATGTTGTGTGCAGCCATCACACCCATGAGAACTGGAGTCTGGTATTGTCCTGGGAAGAGGAGAGTTAATTTGCCTTGCCTGAGTCCAGCCACTGGGCTTAAGGGAAGAGGGGAAACTGTGATTTCAGAGCACTATTGCTATTTACACTGTACATGAAAAGAGAAGCTGTCCCAAAACACACCATCCTTCTGCCACTGAGCTTGGGGAGATTTCAGGGGGTCAGAGGAAACACGGCTGGACCCCAGTTCTGCCTCTCATCACTGGATGTTCATTATGCATGTAATGTTCTTTGCTCTTGAAATTTATTTGAAGGTCAGAGAAACTTACCTTCTGTGTATATTGGGTTGAGGCATATTTTGTTAGCAAAATTTATAAGATGGCTTGTTTTAACAGTTGTTACAGTAGATTGATTGGGTAATATTTACTTGTGCTATAATTATCTTATTTCATAGTAGTGAATGCAAGGAGGCAGCTAGGCGTGCTGAAACCAGAATAACAGAAATCAGGAGATTTGCAGCAGGAGGCAAGGTGTTGTACTGTATATACTGTTGTGTCTTGTTATTTATATCAAGCTAAACTTGTTTTTCCAGCTATTTGTGCAATTGACCAGCTACCCAATAAATTACATCATTTCCAGCACTGAATGGCACCATGACATGTTAACTAGGAATTTAAGCACCAGAAAATAATCTTGACTGACTTAAAAGTGCAGCTATAAAAGCCCAATGAAAGCTAATTTTCTGAGACAGGATGGGGAGGGGGAGAGGTAGGAAACAGGCAGGAGGAGGAAAGGAGGGAGCAGGGCCGGGAGACAGACAAAAAGAAAGCCTCATGCACAACCAGATTCACAGGCACAACCAGATTCACAGACATACACAAGTTTTAAAATTCTTAGTCTAAAAATATATTCCCTGTAAAAATTCACTTGTGGGTTGATTGGTCTCTCCTCCCTTGGCTGAACCAACTCCAAGCCCTTCTCATGTTTTCAGGTGTAGACAAACATCTGCTTAGAGGAGAACTGCAAAGAACTCATGCAAAATTACATGTGTGTGACTACATACGGCAAATGCCTCCAAATAGAGTTGTAAAAGCAGAGATGCATTCCCCACCTTTATTTTAAACTTTTTGTATATAGGAACAGGCTAGTGTGGAAAGAAATAAGAATTCAAGAATTATCTTATTTACTTTTTTTTAACTGGGCAGACACAAACTTCTTAAATCTTTCACATAAGCAAACAATCTCACAAAGGCACTATGGTCTGAGACAGTGAGACTAGGAAAGGCTGGAGCCCACCATTAGCAAGCACTTGGGCAAGGCTGAGCATATCACCGGGCACGCTGGTTCCCCAGGGTGCCCAGCCCAGGTGGGGCTAGATGGTGCTGGGGCTCCCTGCAGCCCACTCGCCCTGGGTTTCTTCATCGAGGGGCTCACCCTGACATGAATTTAGGAAGCAAGAAGGATCCCTGAGCCCCACAGGACAAGAGCAACAGAGGGAGCCTCTTCTCTTGTGGTGGTGTCCTTGTAGGTGGCCCCAAGGCAATAACCCAGGATTGTAGCAGCAAGAAGGATCTGTGGGTAGAGGAGGGCTCTCTCTGCTCATCCCACCGCAGCCCCACGACCGTTTCCCACAGCCTGGCATGAGGGTTTGCTCCCCAAACCAAGACTCACCCCAAACCAAAGCCTGTGTAAACTCCAGTTAATCTTAGCTTAGGAAACAAGAATCCTGCAATTGTGCTGCCTGCTTGCCTGCCTGTCTCTTAGCCTCCCCTTCCTCTCAGTACACGCACCCTAATACATTTTGATTCCAGTTTCAATGAACATTAAGTGAGGGAAGGGAAGATAAACGCAAATTTGTGACCCTGGTGAAGAAAGGATGCACTAAACTCAGCTGTTATGTTTGGCAGGGAGTGCCTGGGCAGCCAGCACAGGCTTTCTGGATGGCAAGTGAGCATGCGGGCAGGCTACAAATGTGCACTCAGCTACATGGTGCCTCTCAGCTGGAAGGGAGCTGGGATAAGCTGGAGCTGTCAGTACAGGGTTGGGACATTCATATTCAAAGCATGTAAGTCTGTATGAGACGAACCATCACTGATATAAAATCCCAAAGAATATAAAATAGCACAACAGGAACTGTTCAAGGTAGTTCAGTCACCTTTTTATTTTTTTGCATAATCACTTACAAGAACAGAGGTGGCAACCCTCCTTGAGTCTGAAAACAAGGTATCAGCACAATACCTCCCGGGGAGCCCTGGAGGCCTGTCTTGGCTGGGAACAGGGTCAGCACCTCCTTCATGGGTTGTGCAAGTGAGCACTTTGCCTTCCATGTTCCCCTTTTCTCATCCAAGCATCCAAGCAAAGGGCAACTGGAGCTTCGCATCCTGCTGCAATACAGGGATGCCTGGGAGAGCCTGCAGGCTCTGAGGATCAAAGCTCGGAGCAGTCAGTTTCCCAAGAACCACAGTATCTGTGCGGCTGTCATTGTCTTTCCCCTGCAATCCGCACGTTCACATGCCATAACATCCTGGCGTGAGTAGATTTATAAGCTTCCCTCAGCCTTCTGTCTCTCAGACAGCAGGGTGCTCAAAGAAACCAGTGCCACACACACTTTCATGTCAGCCCTGCCACTTACCACACATGCTGCCATCTCTGCAGGCTAGGACGGGGACTTGCGCTGCGCCAGGTTCTGCTCTCTGCTCCCTTTCCCCGAGGTCAGTAGGTTTGCCCCAGTGTAAGTGAGAGCACAAAAGCTGGCTCTTTATCAATGGGTTTTGGTGCTCTTTAATGGGATTAGCCAGTTCCACCCAGTGCTGGTTGCTACAAAGGCTTTTTCTCCTGTCTCAATGACGTGTTACATCTTAACGTGTGTGGTCATATCTGCAGTCGATTTGTGCAGCTCTTTGTTCTTTGCACATGTTTTTATTGCCTAGGGGGCATGCAGCAACCAGCCAGCAAGCTTTTGTGGTGCCCAGTTTACTCAACTGTTTATACAGTTAATGCACTTCAGCCAAAATAAGAATCTGCAATATCAATTCATTGAAAGTAAAGCTGTATGACAATTGCAGAGCACTTTTGGATTGTCAGGACATGAAGGATGCGACACTGCCAACAGCCCATGGTATAGCTGAGATACACCTCGTTTAAGTTTAGGAACCTACTTGGCTGGCAGCTAGATGCTTAGACCCCTCCTCCATGACAAAAACACATGAGAAGCAGCACCTTCACAGGGCAATTTATCCTCTTTCCCTTAGACACCTACTGAGGTTGAGATGAAACACCCCGCAGAGGTCCCTCTGTCACTCTCCTTCCCCTTCAAGGATGGCAGAAGCCTCATACAACTGTTTTTTCAGTGGCCAGCGCCAGGGTATGTGCATCGTCCCAGGTATCATACTGCACAGGACTGATCAGGACTGAGGCTCCTCAGAGCTCTTCTCAGATAAACCCCCAAACCACTGCTGGAGGGTAAGAATATTTGATCAATGATGACCTGAGATGCCTGTGGACATTTTGTTAGAAGCATAGAAGTGAAACGCTCTCTTGCCTACCACCAACAGATATATGCCGTTCCCTGGTCGTGGACTATTTATCCTAAGATCATGAATCAGCAAGCACCCTGATGAAAGTGTTGCCCACTCAATAGGGCTTGAAATGCCTCCCAAACTTGACACGTGACTTTATTCTAGTCCAAGCAGCTTTTACAAAGAAACATTCCCTGGTAAGTAGTATACCACAACCCAGTTTCAGTAAGTGCATCCAAACTTGGGGAATTATTCAGGGAGACATCATCGAGAGAACAAGGAGTTTGGAGCATTTGGAAAACTTTATACCAGAATTGTCTGAAACAACTGAAGTTTCAAAACTGTCTTAGAAAAACATTAGTTACAGAAATTGAAATTTTCTATTGAAATCCTGTTAATATAATCAGCTATAAAATTCAGGGGGAACATTTATGTCTTATCACTGTTGTGAACTAAAAATTCCTTTACCTGAAAATAACAATTCATTTGTGTGCTGGTGGTCAAAAAAGTTCATGCTTCTATTTTTAGTTTTTAACTCCTTTGTGTTCTGGCCACTCCTTCTTCTGCTTTTAACTTGTATCCAATTTTTTAAATTAAAAAAATGGAAAAGCAGTGAAAAAAAAAGTTGGGGGATTCTTTTGCTTCTTTCCTACCTTTTTTAAATCATATCTTCCTTTTTCTCCAGGTAGGAAGAAAAAGACAAGAAATATGGTTAAAGGATCATGAAATGTTATCTGTAACTGTAATTCTAAATATCAAGAATAGAAAACTATTTTGGGAGTTTTGTAGGAGAAAAAAAATGCTTTGCCTGTGCCTGTCCCATTCTGGGAGAGCTACGCAGTGTGCCCCATGTTTCAGTGGTGTCCCATCCACCCAGAGGCCTCCTAAGCAGCCCTGGACAGATGTGTCTGGTTGTGTGAAAGCAGCTCAGCACCTTCACATCACACGAGATCCCACGGGTCACTGGGCAGGGAGCATTTTGGGCAGCTTCACACAGGGCAGGGCTGCCTCTGCCTCCCCTCTGCCAGGAGTGCCCCGGCTTTTGGCTGGCTTGGCCATTCCCCCACCACCATGGCTGGAGCCCAAGAGCCAGTGTTTCCAACCAAACCCCTCTCATGTGCGCTCTTCTGTAACAGCAGCCACTCCGGAAAGCATCACCAAACCATACAGGTTAAGACGTAATAATCAAATCGGAAACTTTCTGGCACCCCGCTTTTCTACACACTAAATCCTCGATAACAGATTAGCACACCAGAGCCTCTGAGCAAACATAATGACTCCTTCCCTGTGCTCCCTCCCCTCAGCAAACCTATGGCTGGAAAACCTATAAATGTGCTATTTCAGCTGTTTTTAAGCAGCTTATCATGATTTTCTGAAAGTCTGGGCCTCAAGACTCTGGATCCCCTTCTTAATAACATTTAATGCTACCATTATGTAATTGAATCCATTTTGTCTGTGTGGTGGGAATATTATTAAACTGTAATTCATTTCACTGTCTTGATGCACTTGGACTTTCAGGTCCAAGTCTGGAATGTGAAAAGAAAAGAAAAGAAAAGAAAAGAAAAGAAAAGAAAAGAAAAGAAAAGAAAAGAAAAGAAAAGAAAAGAAAAGAAAAGAAAAGAAAAGAAAAGAAAAGAAAAGAAAAGAAAAGAAAAGAAAAGAAAAGAAAAGAAAAGAAAAGAAAAGAAAAGAAAAGAAAAGAAAAGAAAAAGAAAGAAAGAGAAGAGAAGAGAAGAGAAGAGAAGAGAAGAGAAGAGAAGAGAAGAGAAGAGAGGAAGAGAAGAGAAGAGAAGAGAAGAGAAGAGAAGAGAAGAGAA
>NW_027461480.1:0-17589 GCF_030463565.1 Pelecanus crispus | reverse complement strand
GATCCTGCAGACTTTGATTACACTAGGATTTTATTACAATGACAGAATTGCACAAGTCGGAGATGGGAAAAATCAATTAGGTCATCTAGTTTATTTGTTGCCAGCGTACGATTGTTCTCTACTGCGCATTTTGTTAATGTTCTGCCATTACATCTTTTAAATATCTGAAGCATAAAGAAGTGTTAAAGATATTGGGACTAGATCTTTAGGAACCCATTTATTTTTTAAAAAGTACACATATTCTCATAGGTTCAACTTATTGTGAGTATAGTATTTCTCGTCACTCACTTCTTTTAGTTTATTTAGATAATGCAATTATGATCTTCTGCTTGTGATATTAACAGCTTCTGAGAAAGCTCATTATGTTACAGAAGATTAACCTCCTAAACTGAACATGGCTAAAGCACAAACGGGTTATGGTAGGAAGCACAGAAAAAATGTAACCACTGTCAGATTTGGAAGTATGGAAAAGAGCAGTAATACAGATACCCACACATACTTTTTTTTTTGTGTGTGTGTGTGTGTGTTTTGGGTAATTTTTTAGATATCTGTGCCTCTTGCATGCCTTGCCTACTCTGTGCCTACTTCTTAGTTTGTACAGAAAAAAAAATCTGGGACAAAGGCTGTCATGATTTGGGGTCCTGTGCAGTGCCAAGAATATCGTTGGTGTTTTAACAAATAGTAGATGTGTCAGGTTGTGCAACCTTTATTCAGGATGACTGCTCCAGTCCTCTAACCCTTCTCCCTTCAGCAGACGTTACTGACCCAGGTATGTGGGGATGCTACCGTGGATACCTCCTTGGTGGTGAAGTCTGACCTATGCCATCTACACCCTGAGCAGCACCTGAAAAGTAAGGATATTGTATTGGACACAGTATGCTTCATTTTCGAATTATGTATCAGAGGTAATCTAAGACCTTTATTTCTTTACTGTGTTTCCCAAGTTGAAAAGGCAAATTAGTGACCCTTTTGTTCACTTACACAAACTATTTCCAGTCTAGAGAAGAATGACAAAGGGTTAGCATTCAGCTGTCCTGTTCACATGGCTAGTTTTTATGACTAGAGTGCCATTTTAAGCAAGCATAATATCAACTATTAATTGAATATTATTATCTTATTTCGGATATAATCTGAGCATCTTGAGTCCACCTCCTTTTTTCCCCAATTTATTAGCTATTCTGAAAACTGAAATTTACATTTTCTAGCTATGGAAAGTTGCACAGAGAAACTGCTGGGCAGGAACTGCAATAGTGAAACCACCACACACTATTCCTTTTTGATTAATTTCTTTTCTTTTTTTTTTAAAACCCACTACCTAGCTGATTTTACAGTCTCCTGCTGCTGGTTTTAATGTAGTTCAGTGAAACAGAGGGCTTAGAAATCTTTGACTTCCCAGCAACAATACGGACCGTCAGGCATTCTCCCCCTCCCCACCCTCTTTAATAAACCCCAAACCAGAGAGACGCACAAAACCGCCCTGGGAGCTGTTTCTGATACATCCGTCTCAGTTGCAAGGAAACACTACATCCAGCTCCCTCCGCCGTGCGCGCTGCTGCTGGCCCCTCACGTCCCCAGGCCTGGTGAGAGGAGGCATTTTTGCAAGCCCGATCCCCGCCGATGCCGGCAGTCCACCGGCCGCAGGCCCGCGCGCAGCTGTGCGGCCCCGCGCAGCCCGGAGCCCGCTGGCTCTGCCTCCCGAGGGCTGATGTCAGCCTGAACTTTGCCACCGATATCTCATCAGGATGAGCGACATAAACAGAGAATTGCACGCCAGAGTTTTGCTCTGGAACAAGCTCCTTCCACACATTTCAGCAACATAAATCTTCTCCTTTTATCACAGAATGGCAGTAACTGTTTATGGGTTCGGTGTGTTATTGTTGTTGGGTGTTTTTTTCCCCCCTAACGGAGCTGGCTTGGGGGGGGTAACCTGGCTCTCTGGCAGCCTCTTGCCCTGCCTCTTTTCGGATCCCATCTTGAGTCAAGGCGCAGCTTTTGTTTTCTCCCCGGTCTATGCCTCTGCCCCTCTTCCACAGCAAATAGGCGACCTCTGCCCCCCGCCGCTGGTCACTCATGCATACCCTGCCCTTCTGCTTGGCCCTCGGTCGGCACACACCGCACGAGTCCGTTTTGCCGAGGCTCTTGGGCGACCCGCGCGGGTCCCTGGGGCTGCCTCCCAACACATCTGCCCCACGCGTCCCCGCCGTAGCAGGGACACATGGAAGGGAAGAGGCTGGAGAGGCAGCGAGCAGAGTTTCTCAGCCGTGCTTTGTCAGGGGCAAGGAGAGGGAGTGCACTCCCCGTTTGTTTAATGTTTTCCTTATGTTTCTTGCAGAGCGTTTATTTTTTGACATGCTTTCTCTGCCCACTGGTGCTAATGCTGCTCGAGCGAGCTGGCTGGCTGGCTGCAGGTTGGCTCACACGCGTGCCCCGTCCTTTCTCCGCAGCCTTGTTTATTTATGCCACTCGCCTGGCTTGCTCAGAAATTTCCACGCAGGCACTAGCACACGAGAAGTCTCAGTCTCCAACAGAACAAAACACAACACAACGCCGAGGTGAATGCGCTTTCTTCATGTCAGCGTAGCCCCTCAGCTCGTCTGCCGAATGACTTTTATTTTATGCCTCTCTGGCAATCCCACCCCATCCGGCTCAAGTATCCTGGATTAGAAAGACTTTCCCCAGAGTCCTTTTCAAAGGGAGCCTCCCACAGACCTTTAAATCCCCCACATTTTATGGTACAGATATTTAACAGCTCTGAGAGGGGCAGCGGGGGGGGAGAGACTGAGGAAAACAGTTACAAATAGAGCGGCTGCTCCTCACACCACTGAGGTTCCCGATGCGATCAGCGTCGTTTTATCCGGCTTTCTCTCTCATCCCAGCGATAGCCGCTGAGATAAGAAAGGAAGCAAGAAAGGGTTCAGTGAAGTCGCCGGTTTTCCCCTGAATCAGCTTCACCTCCCCCTTTCTAGCCCTCTGCTTCCCCCCCCAAAAAAAGACACCCTTGCCGGAGAACAGAAACGCGACACCCTTCTGTCAAACAGGCGGCCGTGCCTCGCCTAGGTGCTGCTCAGCCGCGCCTTTGCTGCCGGGGCTCGGCGGAGGGTCCCGCCGGCGGCGGGGAGGCGGCTGCGGGCACCCCCGGGCGCTGCGGCGCGGCCCGGCCCGGTTCGGCCCGGCCCGGTTCGGCTCGGCCCGCGGCCCGGCCCCGCGTCTCCCCCGCTGCCAGCCGGCCGTGGGGACGGCCCCCGGCCCCGATGGGACACGCGGCTTTGCTCTGCCCCGTCCCGCCGGAGAAGGCACCCCGGAACATGCCTGTCCCACGGGGAGAGGGGGAAAACCCCGGGGAGAAGGAGAGGCTGGAGACCCCCCCCCCCCGCCCCGATCTCCCCATCTCCATTTTGAGCGGGGATGTGGGGGGCAGATTCGGGCAGGAGGGGGGTGCTGCGCTGTGTCCCCCTCCGCGGGGAAGGGGCCGAGCACACCGCCCCGTCCCCCCGGCAAGTGCGGGGGTGCTCCCCGCGGAGGGGCCGGGGGGGCGCGGGGGGCAGCGGCGTCTCCGCGGGGGCCCCGGCGAGGCCGGCGACGGAGGGGAGGCGAGCGGAGCCCTCCGGGCGGGGGCCGCCGGCGAGGCTACGGAGCCCTGCCGCCCGCCCCGGCCCCGGCCCCGGCCCCGGGCCCGGCCCCGGGCCCGCCCCGCCCCGCCGCGGGGGGCAGCGCAGCCGCGGGGCCGGCGCGGAGCGGCGTCCCCCGCCCGGCCCCGCCGCTGGAGGATGCTCGGGCGCCGATGCCCCGAGGGGGCTCGGCCGGGCGCCGGGAGCCTCCCCCCCCCGCCGCGCCGGGGCTCTGGGGCTCGCCTCCTCCCGCCCCGCCCCGCCCCGGGGCCTCTCCCCCGGGGCCCCGCTCCGGAGCAGCTCCCGCATGAAGCCCGGGGGCTCCTGGTCGGCGGGCGGGAGAGCCGGGGGGGCCCGGCCCACCTGCGCCCGGCGGCTGGCGGTGCCCGCGGCGCAGAGCGCGGCTGCTCCGGAGCGGCGGCGGCGGGGCTGGGTCCTCCTCCTGCCCCCCCGCCGCTCCCGCCCTCGCACACTCCTCTCCCACCGCCATCCATCCACCCGGCCTTGTCGGCACCTCGCCCGCCCGGCGCACACACGGGCGCGCACAGCCGCAGGCACCCCGGCACCCCCACAACATGCTGCCGGCCGCCGGCCCGGCATGGACCCCGGCGGCGGCTGCTCGGCTCCTCTCCGCTGCTGACTCCCCTCTGAGGTTTGCGGCAGGTAGCGGGGCGGAAGGTTGGAAAGTGCAATAGGAAAAGCGGAGGGGGGGGGAAAAAAAAAAAAAAAAAGAAGAAGAAAAAAATAAAAAGGAAAAAAAAAAAAAAAAGGCACAAGCCATCAAGCCGGCCAAGCCCAGCTTTGGATCTCAGTGCAGGTACTTCTGCTGCTGTGTTCATCCCTTGCCGCCTGCCACCCCGGTTTATCTTTTTTTTAAAGGAAAGAAAAAAAGAAGGAAAAGGAGAAGTCGAACTCTCAAAGGGTTACTATGCAATTGCGACTGATTTCTTGGTTTTTTATCACTTTGAACTTTATGGAATACATTGGCAGCCAGCACGCCTCCAGGGTACGGCGACAGGGAAGAAGTAAGTGCGAAGAGATTTATACTTTGATAACTTCTGCTTCCTCTCGTTGTGCTGTTCACCTGTCCGGGGGGTTCCTGTGCCCCCGCTGCCTTTGCGCTAGGAAGCAAGTCCCGCGCCCGCGGATCTGCGGGCAGTTTCTTTGAGTTGCGGGGATGAAGGCGAATTTTCATCTCTTTCTGCTTTTCTCTCTCACCTCACCGGGATGAGCAGAGCGGGCTCCGGCAAGACCTGCGTCTGCTCCTTTCTATTTATATTTCTAGTAAAGGGGATCGTCCTTTCTTAGCTCTTGCCATTTCCTAAAGGGAAAGCGCGATGTCACGACAGGTAACTTTTTTTGCCGTGATGCCCCACGCGCCTTTCTCCACCCCGGTCACCATTTAGCGCCCTGGGGGAGGACGGAGGGAGAAGCCCCCGCCCCAGAACCAGCAGCACACAGCATCGCTGCAGGTTAAGGCTGGCGCCCGGCGGTGCGGAGTCGAGGGCTGGGGTGTCGCGGCGCTGCCCGGCCGCTGACTTCCAGCCTTCGCTCGCCACCAGCCACCTCGGTGGCACCGTCCGGGAAGCCCCCTGGTCATGCACCGGCACTGCCCCGGGGCTGTGGCCCCTGATATTTTATGGTTTGGTTGTGGGTTTTTTTTTTTTGTAACCCCGTGGGATGGAGGGAGTTCGTCCCTTCTGCCTCAGCCAGCCCCTGACCGATGTCGCCTGGGTGCGGGGCGGCGGCAGGAGGGAGCCGGGAGGGCCGGGGTGTCCCCGCAGGCCGGGGGGGGGGGCGAGGGTCGGCAGCCGGGGGTGCTGGCAGCAGCTCCTTGGGCGCTGCCGTCCGGAGGAGGCGATGCGGGAGACCGGAGGCGAGGGGAGCCCCCGGCACCGGGGCGGGAAGAAAAGCGCGGCCGAAGACCGTCGCCCCCTCGGTTTGGCGCTGTCCAGGTCCCGGGGCGCTGCGGCGGGCGGGCGGGCCCGGGCTCCGGCGGGGGGCTCCGGCCTGGCCGGCAGCAGCGGGCAGCTCCGAGGGCCGGGGTCGGCGGTGACCCCCGCGGCAGGGCCGCCGGTCAGAGCCCGCCGGGGCGCCGCAAGGAGCCGCCGACGGCGGCGGGCTGCGGCAGCGGGGGGCAGCGGGACGAGCGCCCGGTCCCGCCTCGCCACCCCGCCGGCACCGGACCCGTCGCCCGTTCTGGGGAGGCATTTTCTGCGCGCCGGCGGCGGAGGGGCTGCTCCTGCCTGTCCTCTTTCCCTGACAGCTGCAGATACCGAGGAGATGTCATAAACCGCGGCAGCCTGCATTTAATCAGCAAGAAGTAACTGAGTTACTTCCACAGGGAGGGGACGGGGGGGTTACTATTATTTTAATTTTGGTTTTTTCTCAGCGCTCTCTCCCTTCCCCTGCTTGGCATGCCTCACCCTTGAAAGCCTCCTTTGTATGGTTTGCCTCCTGCACACAAGGTTTGATTCACCTAAAGTGCCCCTAAAGCGGAGCCGAGGACGAGGGAGACCGGGGCTCCAGCCCTCCCATCCCCACGGCCGCGCAGCGAGGGAGCACTAAGGGCTAAGTAAAACATGTCAGGGCATCCGATTTATTATCCTTGGCAAGGGAGGGCTCCGCAGCCTCCATCACTTCCCACCCACTCCTTTAACCCCTGGCAGCCGCGGGCCCACAAGCTGTACCCCCCCACACACCCACACCCCCATACCCCGTGGGGGCACCCCGACGGGCGCGGTTGGAGGGGTTCAGCCCCGGGTCGGGGGCACAGCAGGGGTAGGAGGGCAGCACCCCCACGCCTGGGGCGAGGGTCGGGGAGCGGGGCCCCCCTCCGCCCGTCCTTGCTCCGGCACCTGGTGCTCGCCGCGGCGGGCCAGAGCCGGGCCGGCGGCGACCTCTGCTGTCCTGTGCCGCGGCGGGCAGCAGGTGCGGCTCCGCTCCCCGCCGCTCCCCGCCGCTCCCCCCCGCTCCCCTCCGCTCCCCACGGCCCGGCACGGCCGCTGCCCCCGCTCCCGGGGCCGCCTTTTTGGCGGGGGAAGGCAGGTGGCCCTCCCGCCCCGGGCCAGTCTCGGTGCTCCTCACGGCCAGCGCCCTCCCACCTCGGCCTGTCGTAGCCCCCCCCCCCCCCCCCCCGCCACCTCCCTCTCCGTTCAGCAGCGTAGTTTTCGGGAAATCGAGGTGGAAGCGGTGGCCGCAAATAATTAGCTGGTCGGTACAAGGCGGGGAAGGTACTGAGTACTTGCTCGAAGTCTTCTGGTTAAAATGCAAGAGTGAAGTTAAATTCACAGCAGAGCAAGTGGCTGAAAAATCACAGCCAGAAAGAGTCAGAATGGAAGTCTGGCTCATTATTTTGGCAGCGAAGACAAATAACCATCAGAACACCTCACCTGGACAGGGTGCACATTGTCCGCTGGCTGAGGTCTTCAAGTCGGGACGGTTGTAAAACACGCTTTGCTCTAACTAGCGGTTATTTGGTGTGAGGCAAAAATTAGAGAGTAGGTGTTTATGAAAGTTGCTGTAAAAGAGGTTACGGTCACCACTGGCGCTGATCATTTGGACTTTACAAATCTATGAATCGCTATTAGGGAATACTGGAACTTGAAAAAAAAATGATAGTGTGCAGATATAGATGACACCTGTCAAATTCATCTATTACACGGAAAACTTTCTTTGGGTTTCTGTTTCTTCTGCCCAGTTAGTCCCCTTTAAACACGAGTCCTAAACCCATTGCTAGGGAAGTGTTTTCAAATTTCCATTTAACCTATGTATTTTTAAATACAGTACAAACCAGTTGCCATCAAGCAGTCAGTGAGCCAGTGCTACTTCGTTTCATACCCGAGTCCCCCATTCTATGTATTATATTGTCGACTCCCACGTTTTAAGAGAAAGGAATAATGAAGCCTGAGCTAACTAATTCAGAATATGCTGGGCCAGACTCTCAGCCGGTATAAACTGAAGTTTCTTTGTTAATTTACCCCATCAGAAGGACCTGGTCTTGAAGTATAACTTATTTTGTACCTGTTGCCCAAGGAATCTTTACTAGGAGAAAAGTCTGGTCTGCAGTCCTTTGACTCCCCAAACTCCTACTCAAGTTTCTAGTTTGAAAATCTTAAATTTCTGTCTCATGATCAGCAGTAAATGTGTAATTTGCTCTAAGGAGGGAAAACTCCTCTGAAGTCCACTACGGAGTGCAGAGGATTGGGTCCATAATTAGGCATAGCAGACAAGATCAATAAAAGTTCAAAAGCAAACATATCATTAGCAAAGAGATTTGTTTTTATTCTGATAAGAGCAATTAAGATTAACAAATTAAGTTGCTTGTTTGGGTCCTACAAGAGAGATTAATATGCAGCTGAGTATAGACTAGCATACCAATACATAAGAAGTTCTATGCATCTGCCGGTGATTACAGTTTGCTTAGGAAAAAAGTAGGATTAAGTCAATAGTTCAAAAATATTTTGGCTCTGCAGGCCACCACCAACACTCAAAACTTAGTACTGACAGTTGTGCACCTTTCTCATTGACCTTTTAACAGACAGAAATTAAGTATTATTTGCTATGGGTCTGTGAATGACCGGCAGACCATTTTCCATGACCCTGTGGACTACCAGTGAGCCATGGACTAAATTTGGAAGTCGCTAGAATAAGCAAAGTGATAGAAAATTCTGCTTTTGTACCACAACTCCTACATCTGGGAGTAAAACTATCAGTATGACCTAGTGGAATTGCAGTTTGGATGTAGGGCTACCATGATGTATATTATTGGTAGTCCCCCAATATCTGACGTTGACAATTGCCTTCTGCTTTCTGCTGTAACGGCACATTCGCGACACCCGGCGTTCGTTCGTTCCTTCCTTCGGTCGCTCCTTCTGTCGCTCCTCCGTTGGTTCCTCTGTTGACGCGGGACTGCAGGTCTTCCAGCATCTGCTTCTGGTCGCTGTCGTGAGTGGAGGGCTCCACCCTGCAAACCCTCTGGCTCTCTGGCTTGGTTTGCATGCAACTACTTACGAATTCAAAATTAAGCAGATGCGTAACAGCCCATTTGAAAACATAGCTATATAAAAAAACAAAACAGGAAAGAACTGACAAAACACAAACTGGTAAAATTATGTCTTCAGTTTTTTTATACCCTCGTGGAGGGTGTCATTCACATGGAGGTAAAATGTCAACAAGAAAA
The DNA here is from genome assembly GCF_030463565.1 of Pelecanus crispus. NCBI lineage: Eukaryota > Metazoa > Chordata > Aves > Pelecaniformes > Pelecanidae > Pelecanus > Pelecanus crispus. The sequence continues at coordinate 8,799 of NW_027461480.1, read as the reverse complement.
GAGGAATTACATTATTAGTTAAAATAACACTGCATTTTGGAAGCAATTTTTTTCATAGTTCATCATCAATATGTATATTGCTGATCTCTACATGTATGTTTAGATGGCATGGCACAGATGGTAATGTTACATATTCTATATATAATATAGGTGTTGTTACCATTTTTTTTTTGAAGAGAAGTAATTTAATATCTGAGTGCAATAATTTAAAGCAGAAGTTAGCCATGCAAGCAGCCATCAAGTAAGCTGAATCTGTCCTTGGGTGGGATTAATTTGTTCAGTGTTCGTTCTCTTTCAAACTATTTGTATGCTGCTGATAATTTTTTTTTTTCTGTGATGTTTTCATATTAACATTGTCAGGGTAAATACTTTGCTGGTGACAAGTGCATCTTTTTTGCAATGAAACTATATTTCTCATTTTTGGATGAGATCCTGTTTGTTTCAAAATAGACTGTAAAATTCCTATTGCAGTCATTAGAAACAAAAGCAGATGGAGAACAGTTTCATCGCATTTTCATAAACTGTGTATGTATTTCACTGTAGTGATAACTTAAATAATTAAATATTAGAAAATCTCTACCCATTGCTGAAAGTGTTAGAAGTATTATAGGGATAGCCTGCTTGCGTTGGTTTTTTATAACTCTATGCACATAGATCTGTGCTTGAAGTATACCAGCTGCATGTGGAATGATACATGTTGTTATCCCAAGAGACTGAAGGATGTTACAGACCAGTTCCCATTTCATATCTGACATCTGAAAGGGTGATAATTTCAAATTTTGTTTCTTTCAGCTGCTGAAAACATTTCTTATGCTATTTAAAATTAATGTTAAACTGTAAATACATATATTCCCACAACTTCTCAAAGCCATTGATATAGGATGGTATACCAGCAAATATATAAAAAGTCCCATTTCTCTTTGCAGGCAGAACAAAATATTGCTATTATTAATGAGATGGTTTTAGAGCTTGAACCTGCTTCCTTTGCTTTCAGTGGACAAAGTCCCATGGACTTCACTGTAGCTGGAGAGAGCTTTTCTTCTGCAGGACCTCAGGAAACATTTGGAGTTTGGAAGAATTCCTGTGCTAGAGTACTTGAAAAATTGCATGATCCAAATATGTACGATACCTAAATAGGAAAAAACAATGGTCTGTACCTTTCGAAACTGTGATATATAGCCTGCTTGGGAGGCAATCTCTTTCTTAAGCATAGGAAAAGAACAGCTATTTTACTACTTTCACCTATTGAGCCAACTGAAGTCAATAAAGTTAACTGTGAGATTAATTTCTTCTTTTAAGCTTTGTTATTGGTGTATCAAGCCTTTGCAAATGCCCGGTCTGCTGCTGCTTCTTGCTGTTAATTTTTCACTGAAGATAATGGAAGATATGCCTAATAAAATCTGAGCTAGGACTTAAAAATCAGACTTACTCATTACCTCTTGCTTAGCATGCTCGTTTTGCTTTCTGGTTAATAAAGCTAGTGTGCTGGCTTGACTACAGCTGTTTATTGCTAATATTAATAAGCTGTCTACCATTTCATATTCAGTCATTTATAGACAGTGACTACTAGGAAAACTCATCTGTTAAAACTACGGAGGCTCTTAAGAAGTTTTTTCCCCCACAGTAAATTGTCCCTTTTTCTCTTGAAATTAAATGAAAAGTTGCGAAAGCCTGGTGGAGGAGGTATAAAAGCTAATAAAAAAAAATATTTTTGTCTCATTTCTAATTTTGGAGTCTGAACTACTCAAAATCACTTTGCCAATTTTTTACCAAAATAATGGAGAACAAAGCAATCTTATCAGATGACAAAAGGCAGCTGAAACCATGTACGTTTTTATACAAAAGTCTGTCGGTCTGCTATTACCACAAACAATGCCACAGATAAAAATATTCAGAGAATATTCATGCAAAACATATTATGGTTCTCCAAAAAAAAGGAGAAGAGCTACAACTTTTTTATAAATAATTGAATAACTGAGCTTCTGGCAATGGCAGAACGATTACTTATTAAATGCTTTGTCATAATAAAATCCAACAGATTTTATTAATGATTACTTTAACCCTATTTTTTGTTGTTAGCAGTGAGCGGTGCGATGAGCAATGCTGCTTAAAAAGAAGGAACGATTGTACTATGGTTATATGATAGCTGACTAATAGACATTTTTGTGTGTTTCGATTTCTAGATTATGAGCTATAGACCATGCGTTTTAAAATGTTAGTGTTATTTACTTGTGTGATCAAAAATAGCACCCACTGAAGCAAAGAAGCCACAAAACTTATATCCCTCCAGTGCTGCTAGGGAAGAACTCAGCTATGGGGACCAGAGCTGAACCGGGAGCGACATGAACTGTGACGGCACTGAGATCCCGCCTGCTCTGAGCAGCACCCCGGCATTGCGCCGATACTTCAGCTCCACATGACAGAGTAATTAGCGGGGAAGAACATAAAGAAATGTATATAGTGATACTTTTAAATGAAAGCAAACCCCCGAACCACAGGTCTACACTGAGTTCTGGTAGCGCGCTGCTATAAACATTATCCTTTCAAGCCTCTTATTGTGTGTCACTTTTATGTCCTGACATGTTTCATGTTTAAACTTGAAAGGTCCTAGATGGGATTTCAGACGTTTGATATTTCCTGCAGGGTAAAGCAGATTTTGGGGCACTGTAAAATAAAACAGGGGCTCATTGATAGGTGTTGGGATAGCAACGATGTGTGATTCCTGTGGCTTCCTGTAAAGAGCAAGGGCAGACACAGCAAGGCTCAGATCCAAGAACAGGACTTAGGTGCCTAAGGTGTGTCTGGGGCAGGATTTAAACACCTGAGTCCCTCGCCTTCAAAGCCCTGCTTAATTGTCACCTCACCCTTGATTCATGGGCATTTCTCAGATGTTTTGTTGTTTCGAACATGAGACTTCAGCTTACTGACATTGAGCGTCCACCTGGCATGGGAGACTTCTGAGCTCGGGTCTTCTGCAGAGACTTTGAGATTTTGTGTTAAAGAAACCCTAGGTAAAAAAAGGAAATAAATAAATAATAACAAATAAAAATAACAGTACAAAGTTCTTCTACAGTGAGCACAGGACTCTGCAGGTGATTTCTTACTGACACTGGAATATAGTCACACGCACCCTTGCTCCTGTACCCGGGCCTCCCGAGCTCTTTCCTCTTCTATGCTAACTAAAATGGGTGCAAGCAAATTACACACAAATCCAGGTGACAAAAAGTCAGTTTATTAGAGCAGATCAACATAGGCTAGAGTCATGCTAGATAGAAGAGTTAATTTAACTTAGATTTTCTACTCCTGGCCAAATTTTTTTGCTGCTAAGATTTTGGATACATTAAGGGCAGCAAGGCTGCTGCTCCCTTCTTCGTGTGTTTCAAAAGAAAAGAGTGAGGTCTCCTTTCTGTTGTTAATGAATATATCGGCTTGCAGGGCCGAGTAGTAGTGCCAGGGCACCTAAACCCCCTGGACAGCCAGGATTTGAGACAGTTTCTGACCCCAGTATTTCCCCATGACTAGGCTGAAAACCCCTTGTTCAGCATGCTGGTTTTTGTCAATCCCTTTTGGAGGTACCCAACTCTTCCCACCTACTCAAAGGCAACTCAAATGCCTTGCTCAGGGCTGCCAACTGTACTTTGATGGAGGTGTCAATGGAGGGCATCACTACACAAAGCATGGATGTTCAGAATAGCATAAATCCTTTATCAAGCACCAGCTCATCCACCCCACTTCTCTCCAAATAACTCACCAGCTGTGCAGCTTCTCTGGCGACAGTGTTTTGGTGGGAAGTTACAGCAGAGGTAGGGCTTGAGCCCTTTTTCCTCATCTTCTCTACAAAGTGAGGTTCTGTTTCAAGGGGAAGGAAGAGGAGAAGGCTCTCGTGTGAACCAGAAAAGTAGGAGCAACCAGCTGGTGCAACAAGATTTCCATTGCATTTCTTGACTAACATTTACAAACATCCACATGAACCAGAGCTACTAAAACCTGACACTTTAATATGTTTACAAAGTTTATGTATGTTATCAGCACATGTAATACTCCCAACAGGATTTATTACAGGTTTCTTTAGCAACAACATTTTTTATTCATAACAGCTCAATTGGTCAGAGAGAGGAAAACAGCCAGTTTCTTCAGAGCGCGCCTCCCACGCACACTTGCCTTGCGTTATTGCATTGCTTATTCATGAAGATTACAAACACCAGTGTCGGCAAGTGTTTCATAACCTTGTTTCCTTTTCCTAGAATGTTCATAATTGATTTAGCTTTTTTCTATGCCACTGAATAAGGAGTTGCTGGTTTTATTTTACTCTATGTTACACTTCCAAGTGAAGAATTACCCCTCCAAAATAGAACCAAGTGGGACCAAAGGATATTTATTTAAAATGGGAGTCAGAAGATGTTAAGTGCATGTATTTCGCAAATACATGCAGATGGATGAAGATTCCAGAAAGTTTCAGTATAACACAGAACTGAAAATAGTGAACTAAGATGAGACATCCTTGTGCTGGGCATAATGGTGACAGATGTCATAAAATCTATTAGACAAGATCTTGAAGGCAGGAAAGGTAAATAAATTACACGATTTGGTATTTTGCAAAAAAACAGCTTCTGTTTTGCAGTTCAAAATGAAGGCACACATTCATCTTTTGTGTTTACATTTCATGAAGAGTTGAGCAATTAACGACGTTTTAGGGCTGAGGGTGTATTAAAAGTGAAAGTAGAATGCTGTATGAGGGTGTAGAATTTATAACCTGTGCTATGTTAAGCATTTTTAAGCCCAAGACTCTGGCTTTAGGAATTAAACAACTTAAATGTGCTATTTAAGCTACCCATTGAGGGAAACTTCACTCGTGTAAGAATTTGTCAGTAGGGATTCAGTTGGTGAATGAATGTCAGCAAGAGGACATCCCCATGGCTTGCTTAGGTTATATGTTATTTCCTAAGAAAAGACCAAAGTTATTTTGAGGAACAAGTAAATATAAAGACAAGTTCCCCTGACAGATTGTGGACAAAAATATTTCCCTTTCTCTGCTGGCATAATTTATTTCTGCTAACAGCCTATAACATTAGCATGATTTGAGAATGCTTATTCTCTTCCATGACTGGGTACCATGTTCCTTCATCTGAGTAATTCACTGAGATACTAATCATGCTTTAAACCCCCAGCTTGCTTCCAACTGTATGTCTTAGAACAAGTAAGCTGTTACATTACTAACTCTGAGTCAGTATATTTCAGGAAACCATGTAACAAGAAGTGACATATATGATGGTTGTGTGGTCTCTTAGAGGTCAAAGTGGGGCCTCGATCACTCCATGGACGTGAAATTGTGAAGGAAATTTCAATAGGCTTTCTTTTACAATTTTTCTATGTGCTGTGGCTGGATACTCTGATGAACACAAGACTTCCCAAGCTTTATGGAGGTTAGAAGCACTGAGTGGGGGAGTGACTGAAGTGGGGGCATCTTATTCCTATTTGCCAGGATCTGGCTGGCCACAAAGGAAACTGTAAACTGTGCTCTTTCAAGATGGGGACAGGCTGCTATTCACCTCTTTCTGAAATCACATAATTTCCCAGCTACCCAGTGAGTGGAGAAGTTAATTTCTTCCTCAGTATAAATCACACCTGAGTCCAGATAAAATAGATTAATCAAAAGAGTAATCTTTTCTTGCATTTCCATGCTTCACTGATTATGTAAAAAAGGAGTATTCTAACCGTAGCTACCACTAAAAGACCACCAAGCATTATGAAAGTCAATCCATAATCCTTTCTGAAGCCTTGCATAATTTTTTGAAAATAAGTTATTCATCTATGGAACTTGCCTGGTTGAGCCTTCCACCCTGGTTCCTTGACTGACTGTGGTTACTGCTGTGTGCACAAAAAGGGCCTGTGTTTTTCATCTGGAATTCTGCAGACACCTTGGACACATCTTGTCCAAAAGAGATCAGCCACAGAAATTGTGGTACTGCATATAAGAGAACTTATTCAGAAGAAGAATCTTCCATCTCATACTCCCTGACTCCTACATAAGCCTTTTCTGGCTTATGTACTTCATGCCCAGGAACCCCCGAGCCTACAGCTGTAGTCCTAGAGCTGGAAAATCTCCTTTACTCAGCCTATGCCCATGATCTGCTAAAAAGACCTTTTTGACCATCAGTGTATATAACACTTGACAAAGGTGGTCGAGAAAACCGTAAACCTACCAAAGTGCAGGGTGGTGTTTAACACCGTTCACAAAATATTGACAAAATTCATAATTTTAATGGAAATTTTAATATCATTTTATAAAATATAAAAATATCATTATCAAATTAAAATATACATGATAAATAAAAATAATATAAATGCTCATACATCTATTCATCTTTCCCTTCTCCCCTACACATTCATATCTGGTATCTGTATATACACATTCACATACATACATACAAATTGACACAGACACAAGCAAGAATAAAGGTCTTGACTTGTTCTTAAAGTATTTTCCCTTTGAAATTGTCCTAAAGAATAGGTAAAAAGGATACCAATAATCCTAGACAGAAGTTGTTTTCTTTCAAGCCACACAAAGCCCTTTGGTTGTCTGAAAACTCCATCTCTTCTCCCACTTCTTATGGTCTGTTTGGCCATGGAAAATGAAAAGTCATTAATTTTATATAGGTTAAACCAAACACTAAACTTAAAAAAAAAAAAATACACAGGAAGCTTAGTAGGGGACCCTCTTCTCTTTTTGTTGAGCCTGGCATGCCTAAAACTACACTAGAAAGTTATATGGACCCTTCCCTTTTTTGATTATGTACAGGTGAAACCTTTATGCTGATGTTCCCAGGGGGATGTCCTTGCATATGCGTGTATGTGTGTACCTGCATCTGTGCGTCTGCTGAGGGAACAGCAAGAAGAGTTAATATTCCTGCCTTTTATCAGAGAACAGAAATGTCGTGATCATAAGGCACATGCCAGACTAACACGAGGTTTTCAATTAGAACCTCTGCATTGTTTTTAACAGGAGTTGCTTTAGGCAGAATAAACACTCATAAAGGTTAAGGGATTGATTCTGCTCCTAGTTACAGCTCGTGGCAGGAAGCAAATAACTCACAGAGCTTTGCCAGCATAAAATTTGCATGTGCACAGAATCCAGCTTAAATGTTTATACAGGCTATTAAAAAAACATGATAGTTGGTGGGGGATTTTTGTTCTCACTCACCAAGGAAAGGAGGAGCAAATCTGTACGTCTCTTCCCAAGGTGCTGGTAAAGTCCATGAGGTATTCACCATCTTTTTGTAAGAGAACAGCTGCAATTTGCCACTTAAAAGTCTGGGAGGGATACCTTTACTGCTTTCCCCACACTGTACTTATTCATCCTGGCCAGCACTATGTACTCATGAGCTTTCTCGAACTTTGCCATCTGCTCAGTTACGGTTGTCAAGCTTCCACCTTCCCTCTCTTCCTACAGGTATTGAACTCAGGCACTATTTCTCAAAGTAGTGACTGAAGTAATTCACAGAATGAGAACATACATCAAACCAGACTAGCTAAATAAGTAAGCATAGGGATAGACCCAAAATGCTGCATTTTCTGAAGTGGCAAGTGGTAGAGGAACTCTAGATCAGCTCCATTAGCCTGCCTGATTTAATACAGGAGTGGTCCATGTCCTCCTCACTATCCATAATGTGCCTGGATCCAACCCAAGCCACTGGAAAGAAGAACTAGCAGGTGAATGTAATGATCCAGAGCAGACACAACAGAATTCACATGTGACAATGTTATGTAGGGTATATGATAATGCGCCCTTCGTAAAATGATTTTTTTAAATAATTTTTTTCTTATCATCCTATCAATTCCTGTTCTTCCTTAGCACCACCCCAAAGGAAGACTGCCTTAGTGTTCCCTCTCCCTCACTCCTCTACTCGTACCTATAAGCAAGTTTCCTGCTCGGCATACTTTTCCCTTTGATGGCCAAGCCACAAGTTATTGCAACTTACAGTTCTAAGGCCAGGGTTTTGAGGAGAAACGGTGAAAAGAGAACGGATGCCCTTGAGCTGTGTTGTGATGACTTGATGATAGCAGTGGGTTTCTTGGTGAGAGAAAAGAAAACAGTGAACAGCTTCTTTGATTTACAAAGACAGATTGTAAAAACAAGCTATGAATCTTTGCGTATACAGAAAGATGTGAATCCTTGGAGCCTTTGTCAGACATGGCCTGGTAGAAGTAAGGAAGGAGTGGGAAAAGTTTGCATACTGTAATAGAGTACATAGCCCTGAGGTCTATCAAATACAAGAATATGAAGGGTGGAGTTTGGAAAGTCATGAACTATTCCGAATATGTCAGTTGACATCAAACATGGTTATGGCTGTTTTGACCAAGCACAGATGCCAAAATATTCACCAGTTTGTCTACTGCTCTCCAAGCAGCAGTGCAGGACCCTTCAGGAACCAGTGAAAAAGTTCACTCTTTGCAAAAATATTGGGTCAGGGGGAGGAAAGGGGCCTCCATAATGCTTGCATTTCCCCCCAGTTTTGTCAGGGAGTGCCACGATGGATGGCAGGGCAACTGCCTCAGTTTAGTACAAATTTACAAAATCATCCTCCTCCGCTGCAGAGCGATGTGTGTCACAGAAGGGATGGGCAGCAGAGTTCATCAGCTGAACTGCAGTGCACAGCACTGCTTGCTGCACTCTATAAGCAAATTCCCAGCCTTCGCAAATGCCTGATGGCCCTAACTTTCCCTATGCCAAGCCCTTTCTCCGACACATTTAATTCTTCAAAGCTCTGCACATCTCTAGTCTCTCTTGTGACAGCAGTT
>NW_027461479.1:0-17624 GCF_030463565.1 Pelecanus crispus | reverse complement strand
CCGCAGCCCCAGGCTCTGTGGTGCCGTGGAAGCGGCGGCAGTGGACGCCGAGGGCCGGCCGCAGCTTTCGGGGCTGGCCCCTTTGGCGTGGGAGAAATCGCCGGACGTTCGCAAGCCCCGTGCCGGCTTCGGGCAAAAAAACGCCCCCCGAGCGGGCCTCGTACGTCGGGGCCTAGGCGGCACCGGTGACACCGCAGCCCCAGGCTCTGTGTGGCCGTGGAAGCGGCGGCAGTGGACGCCGAGGGCCGGCCGCAGCTTTCGGGGCTGGCCCCTTTGGCGTGGGAGAAATCGCCGGACGTTCGCAAGCCCCGTGCCGGCTTCGGGCAAAAAAACGCCCCCCGAGCGGGCCTCGTACGTCGGGGCCTAGGCGGCACCGGTGACACCGCAGCCCCAGGCTCTGTGTGGCCGTGGAAGCGGCGGCAGTGGACGCCGAGGGCCGGCCGCAGCTTTCGGGGCTGGCCCCTTTGGCGTGGGAGAAATCGCCGGACGTTCGCAAGCCCCGTGCCGGCTTCGGGCAAAAAAACGCCCCCCGAGCGGGCCTCGTACGTCGGGGCCTAGGCGGCACCGGTGACACCGCAGCCCCAGGCTCTGTGTGGCCGTGGAAGCGGCGGCAGTGGACGCCGAGGGCCGGCCGCAGCTTTCGGGGCTGGCCCCTTTGGCGTGGGAGAAATCCCCGGACGTTCGCAAGCCCCGTGCCGGCTTCGGGCAAAAAAACGCCCCCCGAGCGGGCCTCGTACGTCGGGGCCTAGGCGGCACAGGCGAGCCCGCAGCCCCAGGCTCTGTGTGGCCGTGGAAGCGGCGGCAGTGGACGCCGAGGGCCGGCCGCAGCTTTCGGGGCTGGCCCCTTTGGCGTGGGAGAAATCGCCGGACGTTCGCAAGCCCCGTGCCGGCTTCGGGCAAAAAAACGCCCCCCGAGCGGGCCTCGTACGTCGGGGCCTAGGCGGCACCGGTGACACCGCAGCCCCAGGCTCTGTGTGGCCGTGGAAGCGGCGGCAGTGGACGCCGAGGGCCGGCCGCAGCTTTCGGGGCTGGCCCCTTTGGCGTGGGAGAAATCCCCGGACGTTCGCAAGCCCCGTGCCGGCTTCGGGCAAAAAAACGCCCCCCGAGCGGGCCTCGTACGTCGGGGCCTAGGCGGCACAGGCGAGCCCGCAGCCCCAGGCTCTGTGGTGCCGTGGAAGCGGCGGCAGTGGACGCCGAGGGCCGGCCGCAGCTTTCGGGGCTGGCCCCTTTGACGTGGGAGAAATCGCCGGACGTTCGCAAGCCCCGTGCCGGCCTCGGGCAAAAAAACGCCCCCCGAGCGGGCCTCGTACGTCGGGGCCTAGGCGGCACAGGCGAGCCCGCAGCCCCAGGCTCTGTGGTGCCGTGGAAGCGGCGGCAGTGGACGCCGAGGGCCGGCCGCAGCTTTCGGGGCTGGCCCCTTTGGCGTGGGAGAAATCCCCGGACGTTCGCAAGCCCCGTGCCGGCTTCGGGCAAAAAAACGCCCCCCGAGCGGGCCTCGTACGTCGGGGCCTAGGCGGCACAGGCGAGCCCGCAGCCCCAGGCTCTGTGGTGCCGTGGAAGCGGCGGCAGTGGACGCCGAGGGCCGGCCGCAGCTTTCGGGGCTGGCCCCTTTGACGTGGGAGAAATCCCCGGACGTTCGCAAGCCCCGTGCCGGCCTCGGGCAAAAAAACGCCCCCCGAGCGGGCCTCGTACGTCGGGGCCTAGGCGGCACAGGCGAGCCCGCAGCCCCAGGCTCTGTGGTGCCGTGGAAGCGGCGGCAGTGGACGCCGAGGGCCGGCCGCAGCTTTCGGGGCTGGCCCCTTTGGCGTGGGAGAAATCCCCGGACGTTCGCAAGCCCCGTGCCGGCTTCGGGCAAAAAAACGCCCCCCGAGCGGGCCTCGTACGTCGGGGCCTCGGCGGCACAGGCGAGCCCGCAGCCCCAGGCTCTGTGGTGCCGTGGAAGCGGCGGCAGTGGACGCCGAGGGCTGGCCACAGCTTTCGAGGCTGGCCCCTTAGGCGTGGGAGAAATCCCCGGACGTTCGCAAGCCCTGTGCCGGCTTCGGGCAAAAAAAGGCCCCCCGAGCGGGCCTCGTACGTCGGGGCCTCGGCGGCACAGGCGAGCCCGCAGCCCCAGGCTCTGTGGTGCCGTGGAAGCGGCGGCAGTGGACGCCGAGGGCTGGCCACAGCTTTCGGGGCTGGCCCCTTTGGCGTGGGGGAAATCCCTGGACGTTCGCAAGCCCCGTGCCGGCTTCGGGCAAAAAAACGCCCCCCGAGCGGGCCTCGTACGTCGAAGCCTAGGAAGCAAAGGAGAGCCCGCAGCCCCAGGCTCTGTGGTGCCGTGGAAGCGGCGGCAGTGGACGCCGAGGGCTGGCCACAGCTTTCGAGGCTGGCCCCTTAGGCGTGGGAGAAATCCCCGGACGTTCGCAAGCCCTGTGCCGGCTTCGGGCAAAAAAACGCCCCCCGAGCGGGCCTCGTACGTCGGGGCCTCGGCGGCACAGGCGAGCCCGCAGCCCCAGGCTCTGTGGTGCCGTGGAAGCGGCGGCAGTGGACGCCGAGGGCTGGCCACAGCTTTCGAGGCTGGCCCCTTAGGCGTGGGAGAAATCCCCGGACGTTCGCAAGCCCTGTGCCGGCTTCGGGCAAAAAAAACGCCCCCCGAGCGGGCCTCGTACGTCGGGGCCTCGGCGGCACAGGCGAGCCCGCAGCCCCAGGCTCTGTGGTGCCGTGGAAGCGGCGGCAGTGGACGCCGAGGGCTGGCCACAGCTTTCGGGGCTGGCCCCTTTGGCGTGGGAGAAATCGCCGGACGTTCGCAAGCCCCGTGCCGGCTTCGGGCAAAAAAAACGCCGCCCGAGCGGGCCTCGTACGTCGGGGCCTAGGCGGCACAGGCGAGCCCGCAGCCCCAGGCTCTGTGGTGCCGTGGAAGCGGCGGCAGTGGACGCCGAGGGCCGGCCGCAGCTTTCGGGGCTGGCCCCTTTGGCGTGGGAGAAATCCCCGGACGTTCGCAAGCCCCGTGCCGGCTTCGGGCAAAAAAACGCCCCCCGAGCGGGCCTCGTACGTCGGGGCCTCGGCGGCACAGGCGAGCCCGCAGCCCCAGGCTCTGTGGTGCCGTGGAAGCGGCGGCAGTGGACGCCGAGGGCCGGCCGCAGCTTTCGGGGCTGGCCCCTTTGGCGTGGGAGAAATCCCCGGACGTTCGCAAGCCCCGTGCCGGCTTCGGGCAAAAAAACGCCCCCCGAGCGGGCCTCGTACGTCGGGGCCTAGGCGGCACAGGCGAGCCCGCAGCCCCAGGCTCTGTGGTGCCGTGGAAGCGGCGGCAGTGGACGCCGAGGGCCGGCCGCAGCTTTCGGGGCTGGCCCCTTTGGCGTGGGAGAAATCGCCGGACGTTCGCAAGCCCCGTGCCGGCTTCGGGCAAAAAAACGCCCCCCGAGCGGGCCTCGTACGTCGGGGCCTAGGCGGCACCGGTGACACCGCAGCCCCAGGCTCTGTGTGGCCGTGGAAGCGGCGGCAGTGGACGCCGAGGGCCGGCCGCAGCTTTCGGGGCTGGCCCCTTTGGCGTGGGAGAAATCCCCGGACGTTCGCAAGCCCCGTGCCGGCTTCGGGCAAAAAAACGCCCCCCGAGCGGGCCTCGTACGTCGGGGCCTAGGCGGCACAGGCGAGCCCACAGCCCCAGGCTCTGTGGTGCCGTGGAAGCGGCGGCAGTGGACACCGAGGGCCGGCCGCAGCTTTCGGGGCTGGCCCCTTTGGCGTGGGAGAAATCCCCGGACGTTCGCAAGCCCCGTGCCGGCTTCGGGCAAAAAAACGCCCCCCGAGCGGGCCTCGTACGTCGGGGCCTAGGCGGCACAGGCGAGCCCGCAGCCCCAGGCTCTGTGGTGCCGTGGAAGCGGCGGCAGTGGACGCCGAGGGCCGGCCGCAGCTTTCGGGGCTGGCCCCTTTGGCGTGGGAGAAATCGCCGGACGTTCGCAAGCCCCGTGCCGGCTTCGGGCAAAAAAACGCCCCCCGAGCGGGCCTCGTACGTCGGGGCCTAGGCGGCACCGGTGACACCGCAGCCCCAGGCTCTGTGTGGCCGTGGAAGCGGCGGCAGTGGACGCCGAGGGCCGGCCGCAGCTTTCGGGGCTGGCCCCTTTGGCGTGGGAGAAATCGCCGGACGTTCGCAAGCCCCGTGCCGGCTTCGGGCAAAAAAACGCCCCCCGAGCGGGCCTCGTACGTCGGGGCCTAGGCGGCACCGGTGACACCGCAGCCCCAGGCTCTGTGTGGCCGTGGAAGCGGCGGCAGTGGACGCCGAGGGCCGGCCACAGCTTTCGGGGCTGGCCCCTTTGGCGTGGGAGAAATCCCCGGACGTTCGCAAGCCCCGTGCCGGCTTCGGGCAAAAAAACGCCCCCCGAGCCGGCCTCGTACGTCGGGGCCTAGGCGGCACAGGCGAGCCCGCAGCCCCAGGCTCTGTGGTGCCGTGGAAGCGGCGGCAGTGGACGCCGAGGGCCGGCCGCAGCTTTCGGGGCTGGCCCCTTTGACGTGGGAGAAATCGCCGGACGTTCGCAAGCCCCGTGCCGGCCTCGGGCAAAAAAACGCCCCCCGAGCGGGCCACGTACGTCGGGGCCTAGGCGGCACAGGCGAGCCCGCAGCCCCAGGCTCTGTGGTGCCGTGGAAGCGGCGGCAGTGGACGCCGAGGGCCGGCCGCAGCTTTCGGGGCTGGCCCCTTTGGCGTGGGAGAAATCCCCGGACGTTCGCAAGCCCCGTGCCGGCTTCGGGCAAAAAACGCCCCCCGAGCGGGCCTCGTACGTCGGGGCCTAGGCGGCACAGGCGAGCCCGCAGCCCCAGGCTCTGTGGTGCCGTGGAAGCGGCGGCAGTGGACGCCGAGGGCCGTCCGCAGCTTTCGGGGCTGGCCCCTTTGACGTGGGAGAAATCCCCGGACGTTCGCAAGCCCCGTGCCGGCCTCGGGCAAAAAAACGCCCCCCGAGCGGGCCTCGTACGTCGGGGCCTAGGCGGCACAGGCGAGCCCGCAGCCCCAGGCTCTGTGGTGCCGTGGAAGCGGCGGCAGTGGACGCCGAGGGCCGGCCGCAGCTTTCGGGGCTGGCCCCTTTGGCGTGGGAGAAATCGCCGGACGTTCGCAAGCCCCGTGCCGGCTTCGGGCAAAAAAACGCCCCCCGAGCGGGCCTCGTACGTCGGGGCCTAGGCGGCACCGGTGACACCGCAGCCCCAGGCTCTGTGTGGCCGTGGAAGCGGCGGCAGTGGACGCCGAGGGCCGGCCGCAGCTTTCGGGGCTGGCCCCTTTGGCGTGGGAGAAATCGCCGGACGTTCGCAAGCCCCGTGCCGGCTTCGGGCAAAAAAACGCCCCCCGAGCGGGCCTCGTACGTCGGGGCCTAGGCGGCACCGGTGACACCGCAGCCCCAGGCTCTGTGTGGCCGTGGAAGCGGCGGCAGTGGACGCCGAGGGCCGGCCGCAGCTTTCGGGGCTGGCCCCTTTGGCGTGGGAGAAATCGCCGGACGTTCGCAAGCCCCGTGCCGGCTTCGGGCAAAAAAAACGCCCCCCGAGCGGGCCTCGTACGTCGGGGCCTAGGCGGCACCGGTGACACCGCAGCCCCAGGCTCTGTGTGGCCGTGGAAGCGGCGGCAGTGGACGCCGAGGGCCGGCCGCAGCTTTCGGGGCTGGCCCCTTTGGCGTGGGAGAAATCCCCGGACGTTCGCAAGCCCCGTGCCGGCTTCGGGCAAAAAAACGCCCCCCGAGCGGGCCTCGTACGTCGGGGCCTAGGCGGCACAGGCGAGCCCGCAGCCCCAGGCTCTGTGTGGCCGTGGAAGCGGCGGCAGTGGACGCCGAGGGCCGGCCGCAGCTTTCGGGGCTGGCCCCTTTGGCGTGGGAGAAATCGCCGGACGTTCGCAAGCCCCGTGCCGGCTTCGGGCAAAAAAACGCCCCCCGAGCGGGCCTCGTACGTCGGGGCCTAGGCGGCACCGGTGACACCGCAGCCCCAGGCTCTGTGTGGCCGTGGAAGCGGCGGCAGTGGACGCCGAGGGCCGGCCGCAGCTTTCGGGGCTGGCCCCTTTGGCGTGGGAGAAATCCCCGGACGTTCGCAAGCCCCGTGCCGGCTTCGGGCAAAAAAACGCCCCCCGAGCGGGCCTCGTACGTCGGGGCCTAGGCGGCACAGGCGAGCCCGCAGCCCCAGGCTCTGTGGTGCCGTGGAAGCGGCGGCAGTGGACGCCGAGGGCCGGCCGCAGCTTTCGGGGCTGGCCCCTTTGACGTGGGAGAAATCGCCGGACGTTCGCAAGCCCCGTGCCGGCCTCGGGCAAAAAAACGCCCCCCGAGCGGGCCTCGTACGTCGGGGCCTAGGCGGCACAGGCGAGCCCGCAGCCCCAGGCTCTGTGGTGCCGTGGAAGCGGCGGCAGTGGACGCCGAGGGCCGGCCGCAGCTTTCGGGGCTGGCCCCTTTGGCGTGGGAGAAATCCCCGGACGTTCGCAAGCCCCGTGCCGGCTTCGGGCAAAAAAAACGCCCCCCGAGCGGGCCTCGTACGTCGGGGCCTAGGCGGCACAGGCGAGCCCGCAGCCCCAGGCTCTGTGGTGCCGTGGAAGCGGCGGCAGTGGACGCCGAGGGCCGGCCGCAGCTTTCGGGGCTGGCCCCTTTGACGTGGGAGAAATCCCCGGACGTTCGCAAGCCCCGTGCCGGCCTCGGGCAAAAAAACGCCCCCCGAGCGGGCCTCGTACGTCGGGGCCTAGGCGGCACAGGCGAGCCCGCAGCCCCAGGCTCTGTGGTGCCGTGGAAGCGGCGGCAGTGGACGCCGAGGGCCGGCCGCAGCTTTCGGGGCTGGCCCCTTTGGCGTGGGAGAAATCCCCGGACGTTCGCAAGCCCCGTGCCGGCTTCGGGCAAAAAAACGCCCCCCGAGCGGGCCTCGTACGTCGGGGCCTCGGCGGCACAGGCGAGCCCGCAGCCCCAGGCTCTGTGGTGCCGTGGAAGCGGCGGCAGTGGACGCCGAGGGCTGGCCACAGCTTTCGAGGCTGGCCCCTTAGGCGTGGGAGAAATCCCCGGACGTTCGCAAGCCCTGTGCCGGCTTCGGGCAAAAAAAGGCCCCCCGAGCGGGCCTCGTACGTCGGGGCCTCGGCGGCACAGGCGAGCCCGCAGCCCCAGGCTCTGTGGTGCCGTGGAAGCGGCGGCAGTGGACGCCGAGGGCTGGCCACAGCTTTCGGGGCTGGCCCCTTTGGCGTGGGGGAAATCCCTGGACGTTCGCAAGCCCCGTGCCGGCTTCGGGCAAAAAAACGCCCCCCGAGCGGGCCTCGTACGTCGAAGCCTAGGAAGCAAAGGAGAGCCCGCAGCCCCAGGCTCTGTGGTGCCGTGGAAGCGGCGGCAGTGGACGCCGAGGGCTGGCCACAGCTTTCGAGGCTGGCCCCTTAGGCGTGGGAGAAATCCCCGGACGTTCGCAAGCCCTGTGCCGGCTTCGGGCAAAAAAACGCCCCCCGAGCGGGCCTCGTACGTCGGGGCCTCGGCGGCACAGGCGAGCCCGCAGCCCCAGGCTCTGTGGTGCCGTGGAAGCGGCGGCAGTGGACGCCGAGGGCTGGCCACAGCTTTCGAGGCTGGCCCCTTAGGCGTGGGAGAAATCCCCGGACGTTCGCAAGCCCTGTGCCGGCTTCGGGCAAAAAAACGCCCCCCGAGCGGGCCTCGTACGTCGGGGCCTCGGCGGCACAGGCGAGCCCGCAGCCCCAGGCTCTGTGGTGCCGTGGAAGCGGCGGCAGTGGACGCCGAGGGCTGGCCACAGCTTTCGGGGCTGGCCCCTTTGGCGTGGGAGAAATCGCCGGACGTTCGCAAGCCCCGTGCCGGCTTCGGGCAAAAAAACGCCGCCCGAGCGGGCCTCGTACGTCGGGGCCTAGGCGGCACAGGCGAGCCCGCAGCCCCAGGCTCTGTGGTGCCGTGGAAGCGGCGGCAGTGGACGCCGAGGGCCGGCCGCAGCTTTCGGGGCTGGCCCCTTTGGCGTGGGAGAAATCCCCGGACGTTCGCAAGCCCCGTGCCGGCTTCGGGCAAAAAAAACGCCCCCCGAGCGGGCCTCGTACGTCGGGGCCTCGGCGGCACAGGCGAGCCCGCAGCCCCAGGCTCTGTGGTGCCGTGGAAGCGGCGGCAGTGGACGCCGAGGGCCGGCCGCAGCTTTCGGGGCTGGCCCCTTTGGCGTGGGAGAAATCCCCGGACGTTCGCAAGCCCCGTGCCGGCTTCGGGCAAAAAAACGCCCCCCGAGCGGGCCTCGTACGTCGGGGCCTAGGCGGCACAGGCGAGCCCGCAGCCCCAGGCTCTGTGGTGCCGTGGAAGCGGCGGCAGTGGACGCCGAGGGCCGGCCGCAGCTTTCGGGGCTGGCCCCTTTGGCGTGGGAGAAATCGCCGGACGTTCGCAAGCCCCGTGCCGGCTTCGGGCAAAAAAACGCCCCCCGAGCGGGCCTCGTACGTCGGGGCCTAGGCGGCACCGGTGACACCGCAGCCCCAGGCTCTGTGTGGCCGTGGAAGCGGCGGCAGTGGACGCCGAGGGCCGGCCGCAGCTTTCGGGGCTGGCCCCTTTGGCGTGGGAGAAATCCCCGGACGTTCGCAAGCCCCGTGCCGGCTTCGGGCAAAAAAACGCCCCCCGAGCGGGCCTCGTACGTCGGGGCCTAGGCGGCACAGGCGAGCCCACAGCCCCAGGCTCTGTGGTGCCGTGGAAGCGGCGGCAGTGGACACCGAGGGCCGGCCGCAGCTTTCGGGGCTGGCCCCTTTGGCGTGGGAGAAATCCCCGGACGTTCGCAAGCCCCGTGCCGGCTTCGGGCAAAAAAACGCCCCCCGAGCGGGCCTCGTACGTCGGGGCCTAGGCGGCACAGGCGAGCCCGCAGCCCCAGGCTCTGTGGTGCCGTGGAAGCGGCGGCAGTGGACGCCGAGGGCCGGCCGCAGCTTTCGGGGCTGGCCCCTTTGGCGTGGGAGAAATCGCCGGACGTTCGCAAGCCCCGTGCCGGCTTCGGGCAAAAAAAACGCCCCCCGAGCGGGCCTCGTACGTCGGGGCCTAGGCGGCACCGGTGACACCGCAGCCCCAGGCTCTGTGTGGCCGTGGAAGCGGCGGCAGTGGACGCCGAGGGCCGGCCGCAGCTTTCGGGGCTGGCCCCTTTGGCGTGGGAGAAATCGCCGGACGTTCGCAAGCCCCGTGCCGGCTTCGGGCAAAAAAACGCCCCCCGAGCGGGCCTCGTACGTCGGGGCCTAGGCGGCACCGGTGACACCGCAGCCCCAGGCTCTGTGTGGCCGTGGAAGCGGCGGCAGTGGACGCCGAGGGCCGGCCACAGCTTTCGGGGCTGGCCCCTTTGGCGTGGGAGAAATCCCCGGACGTTCGCAAGCCCCGTGCCGGCTTCGGGCAAAAAAACGCCCCCCGAGCCGGCCTCGTACGTCGGGGCCTAGGCGGCACAGGCGAGCCCGCAGCCCCAGGCTCTGTGGTGCCGTGGAAGCGGCGGCAGTGGACGCCGAGGGCCGGCCGCAGCTTTCGGGGCTGGCCCCTTTGACGTGGGAGAAATCGCCGGACGTTCGCAAGCCCCGTGCCGGCCTCGGGCAAAAAAAACGCCCCCCGAGCGGGCCACGTACGTCGGGGCCTAGGCGGCACAGGCGAGCCCGCAGCCCCAGGCTCTGTGGTGCCGTGGAAGCGGCGGCAGTGGACGCCGAGGGCCGGCCGCAGCTTTCGGGGCTGGCCCCTTTGGCGTGGGAGAAATCCCCGGACGTTCGCAAGCCCCGTGCCGGCTTCGGGCAAAAAAACGCCCCCCGAGCGGGCCTCGTACGTCGGGGCCTAGGCGGCACAGGCGAGCCCGCAGCCCCAGGCTCTGTGGTGCCGTGGAAGCGGCGGCAGTGGACGCCGAGGGCCGGCCGCAGCTTTCGGGGCTGGCCCCTTTGACGTGGGAGAAATCCCCGGACGTTCGCAAGCCCCGTGCCGGCCTCGGGCAAAAAAACGCCCCCCGAGCGGGCCTCGTACGTCGGGGCCTAGGCGGCACAGGCGAGCCCGCAGCCCCAGGCTCTGTGGTGCCGTGGAAGCGGCGGCAGTGGACGCCGAGGGCCGGCCGCAGCTTTCGGGGCTGGCCCCTTTGGCGTGGGAGAAATCGCCGGACGTTCGCAAGCCCCGTGCCGGCTTCGGGCAAAAAAACGCCCCCCGAGCGGGGCCTCGTACGTCGGGGCCTAGGCGGCACAGGCGAGCCCGCAGCCCCAGGCTCTGTGGTGCCGTGGAAGCGGCGGCAGTGGACGCCGAGGGCCGGCCGCAGCTTTCGGGGCTGGCCCCTTAGGCGTGGGAGAAATCCCCGGACGTTCGCAAGCCCTGTGCCGGCTTCGGGCAAAAAAAACGCCCCCCGAGCGGGCCTCGTACGTCGGGGCCTCGGCGGCACAGGCGAGCCCGCAGCCCCAGGCTCTGTGGTGCCGTGGAAGCGGCGGCAGTGGACGCCGAGGGCTGGCCACAGCTTTCGGGGCTGGCCCCTTTGGCGTGGGAGAA
Organism: Pelecanus crispus; assembly: GCF_030463565.1. Taxonomy (NCBI): domain Eukaryota; kingdom Metazoa; phylum Chordata; class Aves; order Pelecaniformes; family Pelecanidae; genus Pelecanus; species Pelecanus crispus. Next base: position 7,206 of record NW_027461479.1, on the reverse strand, counting down.
ATCGCCGGACGTTCGCAAGCCCCGTGCCGGCTTCGGGCAAAAAAACGCCGCCCGAGCGGGCCTCGTACGTCGGGGCCTAGGCGGCACAGGCGAGCCCGCAGCCCCAGGCTCTGTGGTGCCGTGGAAGCGGCGGCAGTGGACGCCGAGGGCCGGCCGCAGCTTTCGGGGCTGGCCCCTTTGGCGTGGGAGAAATCCCCGGACGTTCGCAAGCCCCGTGCCGGCTTCGGGCAAAAAAACGCCCCCCGAGCGGGCCTCGTACGTCGGGGCCTCGGCGGCACAGGCGAGCCCGCAGCCCCAGGCTCTGTGGTGCCGTGGAAGCGGCGGCAGTGGACGCCGAGGGCCGGCCGCAGCTTTCGGGGCTGGCCCCTTTGGCGTGGGAGAAATCCCCGGACGTTCGCAAGCCCCGTGCCGGCTTCGGGCAAAAAAACGCCCCCCGAGCGGGCCTCGTACGTCGGGGCCTAGGCGGCACAGGCGAGCCCGCAGCCCCAGGCTCTGTGGTGCCGTGGAAGCGGCGGCAGTGGACGCCGAGGGCCGGCCGCAGCTTTCGGGGCTGGCCCCTTTGGCGTGGGAGAAATCGCCGGACGTTCGCAAGCCCCGTGCCGGCTTCGGGCAAAAAAAACGCCCCCCGAGCGGGCCTCGTACGTCGGGGCCTAGGCGGCACCGGTGACACCGCAGCCCCAGGCTCTGTGTGGCCGTGGAAGCGGCGGCAGTGGACGCCGAGGGCCGGCCGCAGCTTTCGGGGCTGGCCCCTTTGGCGTGGGAGAAATCCCCGGACGTTCGCAAGCCCCGTGCCGGCTTCGGGCAAAAAAACGCCCCCCGAGCGGGCCTCGTACGTCGGGGCCTAGGCGGCACAGGCGAGCCCACAGCCCCAGGCTCTGTGGTGCCGTGGAAGCGGCGGCAGTGGACACCGAGGGCCGGCCGCAGCTTTCGGGGCTGGCCCCTTTGGCGTGGGAGAAATCCCCGGACGTTCGCAAGCCCCGTGCCGGCTTCGGGCAAAAAAACGCCCCCCGAGCGGGCCTCGTACGTCGGGGCCTAGGCGGCACAGGCGAGCCCGCAGCCCCAGGCTCTGTGGTGCCGTGGAAGCGGCGGCAGTGGACGCCGAGGGCCGGCCGCAGCTTTCGGGGCTGGCCCCTTTGGCGTGGGAGAAATCGCCGGACGTTCGCAAGCCCCGTGCCGGCTTCGGGCAAAAAAACGCCCCCCGAGCGGGCCTCGTACGTCGGGGCCTAGGCGGCACCGGTGACACCGCAGCCCCAGGCTCTGTGTGGCCGTGGAAGCGGCGGCAGTGGACGCCGAGGGCCGGCCGCAGCTTTCGGGGCTGGCCCCTTTGGCGTGGGAGAAATCGCCGGACGTTCGCAAGCCCCGTGCCGGCTTCGGGCAAAAAAACGCCCCCCGAGCGGGCCTCGTACGTCGGGGCCTAGGCGGCACCGGTGACACCGCAGCCCCAGGCTCTGTGTGGCCGTGGAAGCGGCGGCAGTGGACGCCGAGGGCCGGCCACAGCTTTCGGGGCTGGCCCCTTTGGCGTGGGAGAAATCCCCGGACGTTCGCAAGCCCCGTGCCGGCTTCGGGCAAAAAAACGCCCCCCGAGCGGGCCTCGTACGTCGGGGCCTAGGCGGCACAGGCGAGCCCGCAGCCCCAGGCTCTGTGGTGCCGTGGAAGCGGCGGCAGTGGACGCCGAGGGCCGGCCGCAGCTTTCGGGGCTGGCCCCTTTGACGTGGGAGAAATCGCCGGACGTTCGCAAGCCCCGTGCCGGCCTCGGGCAAAAAAACGCCCCCCGAGCGGGCCACGTACGTCGGGGCCTAGGCGGCACAGGCGAGCCCGCAGCCCCAGGCTCTGTGGTGCCGTGGAAGCGGCGGCAGTGGACGCCGAGGGCCGGCCGCAGCTTTCGGGGCTGGCCCCTTTGGCGTGGGAGAAATCCCCGGACGTTCGCAAGCCCCGTGCCGGCTTCGGGCAAAAAACGCCCCCCGAGCGGGCCTCGTACGTCGGGGCCTAGGCGGCACAGGCGAGCCCGCAGCCCCAGGCTCTGTGGTGCCGTGGAAGCGGCGGCAGTGGACGCCGAGGGCTGGCCGCAGCTTTCGGGGCTGGCCCCTTTGACGTGGGAGAAATCCCCGGACGTTCGCAAGCCCCGTGCCGGCCTCGGGCAAAAAAAACGCCCCCCGAGCGGGCCTCGTACGTCGGGGCCTCGGCGGCACAGGCGAGCCCGCAGCCCAGGCTCTGTGGTGCCGTGGAAGCGGCGGCAGTGGACGCCGAGGGCTGGCCACAGCTTTCGGGGCTGGCCCCTTTGGCGTGGGAGAAATCGCCGGACGTTCGCAAGCCCCGTGCCGGCTTCGGGCAAAAAAACGCCGCCCGAGCGGGCCTCGTACGTCGGGGCCTAGGCGGCACAGGCGAGCCCGCAGCCCCAGGCTCTGTGGTGCCGTGGGAAGCGGCGGCAGTGGACGCCGAGGGCCGGGCCGCAGCTTTCGGGGCTGGCCCCTTTGGCGTGGGAGAAATCGCCGGACGTTCGCAAGCCCCGTGCCGGCTTCGGGCAAAAAAAACGCCCCCCGAGCGGGCCTCGTACGTCGGGGGCCTCGGCGGCACAGGCGAGCCCGCAGCCCCAGGCTCTGTGGTGCCGTGGAAGCGGCGGCAGTGGACGCCGAGGGCCGGCCGCAGCTTTCGGGGCTGGCCCCTTTGGCGTGGGAGAAATCCCCGGACGTTCGCAAGCCCCGTGCCGGCTTCGGGCAAAAAAACGCCCCCCGAGCGGGCCTCGTACGTCGGGGCCTAGGCGGCACAGGCGAGCCCGCAGCCCCAGGCTCTGTGGTGCCGTGGAAGCGGCGGCAGTGGACGCCGAGGGCCGGCCCGCAGCTTTCGGGGCTGGCCCCTTTGGCGTGGGAGAAATCGCCGGACGTTCGCAAGCCCCGTGCCGGCTTCGGGCAAAAAAACGCCCCCCGAGCGGGCCTCGTACGTCGGGGCCTAGGCGGCACCGGTGACACCGCAGCCCCAGGCTCTGTGTGGCCGTGGAAGCGGCGGCAGTGGACGCCGAGGGCCGGCCGCAGCTTTCGGGGCTGGCCCCTTTGGCGTGGGAGAAATCCCCGGACGTTCGCAAGCCCCGTGCCGGCTTCGGGCAAAAAAACGCCCCCCGAGCGGGCCTCGTACGTCGGGCCTAGGCGGCACAGGCGAGCCCACAGCCCCAGGCTCTGTGGTGCCGTGGAAGCGGCGGCAGTGGACACCGAGGGCCGGCCGCAGCTTTCGGGGCTGGCCCCTTTGGCGTGGGAGAAATCCCCGGACGTTCGCAAGCCCCGTGCCGGCTTCGGGCAAAAAAACGCCCCCCGAGCGGGCCTCGTACGTCGGGGCCTAGGCGGCACAGGCGAGCCCGCAGCCCCAGGCTCTGTGGTGCCGTGGAAGCGGCGGCAGTGGACGCCGAGGGCCGGCCGCAGCTTTCGGGGCTGGCCCCTTTGGCGTGGGAGAAATCGCCGGACGTTCGCAAGCCCCGTGCCGGCTTCGGGCAAAAAAACGCCCCCCGAGCGGGCCTCGTACGTCGGGGCCTAGGCGGGCACCGGTGACACCGCAGCCCCAGGCTCTGTGTGGCCGTGGAAGCGGCGGCAGTGGACGCCGAGGGCCGGCCGCAGCTTTCGGGGCTGGCCCCTTTGGCGTGGGAGAAATCGCCGGACGTTCGCAAGCCCCGTGCCAGCTTCGGGCAAAAAAAACGCCCCCCGAGCGGGGCCTCGTACGTCGGGGCCTAGGCGGCACCGGTGACACCGCAGCCCCAGGCTCTGTGTGGCCGTGGAAGCGGCGGCAGTGGACGCCGAGGGCCGGCCACAGCTTTCGGGGCTGGCCCCTTTGGCGTGGGAGAAATCCCCGGACGTTCGCAAGCCCCGTGCCGGCTTCGGGCAAAAAAACGCCCCCCCGAGCCGGCCCCTCGTACGTCGGGGCCTAGGCGGCACAGGCGAGCCCGCAGCCCCAGGCTCTGTGGTGCCGTGGAAGCGGCGGCAGTGGACGCCGAGGGCCGGCCGCAGCTTTCGGGGCTGGCCCCTTTGACGTGGGAGAAATCGCCGGACGTTCGCAAGCCCCGTGCCGGCCTCGGGCAAAAAACGCCCCCCGAGCGGGCCACGTACGTCGGGGCCTAGGCGGCACAGGCGAGCCCGCAGCCCCAGGCTCTGTGGTGCCGTGGAAGCGGCGGCAGTGGACGCCGAGGGCCGGCCGCAGCTTTCGGGGCTGGCCCCTTTGGCGTGGGAGAAATCCCCGGACGTTCGCAAGCCCCGTGCCGGCTTCGGGCAAAAAACGCCCCCCGAGCGGGCCTCGTACGTCGGGGCCTAGGCGGCACAGGCGAGCCCGCAGCCCCAGGCTCTGTGGTGCCGTGGAAGCGGCGGCAGTGGACGCCGAGGGCCGTCCGCAGCTTTCGGGGCTGGCCCCTTTGACGTGGGAGAAATCCCCGGACGTTCGCAAGCCCCGTGCCGGCCTCGGGCAAAAAAAACGCCCCCCGAGCGGGGCCTCGTACGTCGGGGCCTAGGCGGCACAGGCGAGCCCGCAGCCCCAGGCTCTGTGGTGCCGTGGAAGCGGCGGCAGTGGACGCCGAGGGCCGGCCGCAGCTTTCGGGGCTGCCCCTTTGGCGTGGGAGAAATCGCCGGACGTTCGCAAGCCCCGTGCCGGCTTCGGGCAAAAAAACGCCCCCCGAGCGGGGCCTCGTACGTCGGGGCCTAGGCGGGCACCGGTGACACCGCAGCCCCAGGCTCTGTGTGGCCGTGGAAGCGGCGGCAGTGGACGCCGAGGGCCGGCCGCAGCTTTCGGGGCTGGCCCCTTTGGCGTGGGAGAAATCGCCGGACGTTCGCAAGCCCCGTGCCGGCTTCGGGCAAAAAAACGCCCCCCGAGCGGGCCTCGTACGTCGGGGCCTAGGCGGCACCGGTGACACCGCAGCCCCAGGCTCTGTGTGGCCGTGGAAGCGGCGGCAGTGGACGCCGAGGGCCGGCCGCAGCTTTCGGGGCTGGCCCCTTTGGCGTGGGAGAAATCGCCGACGTTCGCAAGCCCCGTGCCGGCTTCGGGCAAAAAAACGCCCCCCGAGCGGGCCTCGTACGTCGGGGCCTAGGCGGCACCGGTGACACCGCAGCCCCAGGCTCTGTGTGGCCGTGGAAGCGGCGGCAGTGGACGCCGAGGGCCGGCCGCAGCTTTCGGGGGCTGGCCCCTTTGGCGTGGGAGAAATCCCCGGACGTTCGCAAGCCCCGTGCCGGCTTCGGGCAAAAAAACGCCCCCCGAGCGGGGCCTCGTACGTCGGGCCTAGGCGGCACAGGCGAGCCCGCAGCCCCAGGCTCTGTGTGGCCGTGGAAGCGGCGGCAGTGGACGCCGAGGGCCGGCCGCAGCTTTCGGGGCTGGCCCCTTTGGCGTGGGAGAAATCGCCGGACGTTCGCAAGCCCCGTGCCGGCTTCGGGCAAAAAAAACGCCCCCCGAGCGGGCCTCGTACGTCGGGGCCTAGGCGGCACCGGTGACACCGCAGCCCCAGGCTCTGTGTGGCCGTGGAAGCGGCGGCAGTGGACGCCGAGGGCCGGCCGCAGCTTTCGGGGCTGGCCCCTTTGGCGTGGGAGAAATCCCCGGACGTTCGCAAGCCCCGTGCCGGCTTCGGGCAAAAAAAACGCCCCCCGAGCGGGCCTCGTACGTCGGGGCCTAGGCGGCACAGGCGAGCCCGCAGCCCCAGGCTCTGTGGTGCCGTGGAAGCGGCGGCAGTGGACGCCGAGGGCCGGGCCGCAGCTTTCGGGGCTGGCCCCTTTGACGTGGGAGAAATCGCCGGACGTTCGCAAGCCCCGTGCCGGCCTCGGGCAAAAAAACGCCCCCCGAGCGGGGCCTCGTACGTCGGGGCCTAGGCGGCACAGGCGAGCCCGCAGCCCCAGGCTCTGTGGTGCCGTGGAAGCGGCGGCAGTGGACGCCGAGGGCCGGCCGCAGCTTTCGGGGCTGGCCCCTTTGGCGTGGGAGAAATCCCCGGACGTTCGCAAGCCCCGTGCCGGCTTCGGGCAAAAAAAACGCCCCCCCGAGCGGGCCTCGTACGTCGGGGCCTAGGCGGCACAGGCGAGCCCGCAGCCCCAGGCTCTGTGGTGCCGTGGAAGCGGCGGCAGTGGACGCCGAGGGCCGGCCGCAGCTTTCGGGGCTGGCCCCTTTGACGTGGGAGAAATCCCCGGACGTTCGCAAGCCCCGTGCCGGCCTCGGGCAAAAAAACGCCCCCCGAGCGGGCCTCGTACGTCGGGGCCTAGGCGGCACAGGCGAGCCCGCAGCCCCAGGCTCTGTGGTGCCGTGGAAGCGGCGGCAGTGGACGCCGAGGGCCGGCCGCAGCTTTCGGGGCTGGCCCCTTTGGCGTGGGAGAAATCCCCGGACGTTCGCAAGCCCCGTGCCGGCTTCGGGCAAAAAAACGCCCCCCGAGCGGGCCTCGTACGTCGGGGCCTCGGCGGCACAGGCGAGCCCGCAGCCCCAGGCTCTGTGGTGCCGTGGAAGCGGCGGCAGTGGACGCCGAGGGCTGGCCACAGCTTTCGAGGCTGGCCCCTTAGGCGTGGGAGAAATCCCCGGACGTTCGCAAGCCCTGTGCCGGCTTCGGGCAAAAAAAGGCCCCCCCGAGCGGGCCTCGTACGTCGGGGGCCTCGGCGGCACAGGCGAGCCCGCAGCCCCAGGCTCTGTGGTGCCGTGGAAGCGGCGGGCAGTGGACGCCGAGGGCTGGCCACAGCTTTCGGGGCTGGCCCCTTTGGCGTGGGGGAAATCCCTGGACGTTCGCAAGCCCCGTGCCGGCTTCGGGCAAAAAAACGCCCCCCGAGCGGGCCTCGTACGTCGAAGCCTAGGAAGCAAAGGAGAGCCCGCAGCCCCAGGCTCTGTGGTGCCGTGGAAGCGGCGGCAGTGGACGCCGAGGGCTGGCCACAGCTTTCGAGGCTGGCCCCTTAGGCGTGGGAGAAATCCCCGGACGTTCGCAAGCCCTGTGCCGGCTTCGGGCAAAAAAACGCCCCCCCGAGCGGGCCTCGTACGTCGGGGGCCTCGGCGGCACAGGCGAGCCCGCAGCCCAGGGCTCTGTGGTGCCGTGGAAGCGGCGGCAGTGGACGCCGAGGGCTGGCCACAGCTTTCGAGGCTGGCCCCTAGGCGTGGGAGAAATCCCCGGACGTTCGCAAGCCCTGTGCCGGCTTCGGGCAAAAAAACGCCCCCCGAGCGGGCCTCGTACGTCGGGGCCTCGGCGGCACAGGCGAGCCCGCAGCCCCAGGCTCTGTGGGT
>NW_027461478.1:0-18745 GCF_030463565.1 Pelecanus crispus | reverse complement strand
CCGGGACCCCCACCCCACGAACCCCGCCCACCCAGCGGGGACCCCCACCCCACGGACCCCCACTGCGCCGGGACCCCCACCCCACGGACCCCCACCGCACCAGGACCCCCACCCCACGGACCGCCCACCGCTCCGGGACCCCCCACCCACTGCAGCCGGGACCCCCCACCCCAGTGGGACCCCCCCACCCACCCAGCCGGGACCCCTTGACCCCAGCCAGGACCCCCACCCCCACCCCAGCCGGGCCCCCCCACCCCGCTGGGACACCCCACTGCACCGGGACCCCCCACCCCCGCAGCCGGGCCCCCCCACCCCAGCCAGACCCCCACCCCCACCCCAGCCGGGCCCCCCCACCCCGCTGGGAACACCCCCACTGCACCGGGACCCCCACCCCCGCAGCCGGGCCCCCCCACCCCAGCCAAGACCCCCACCCCCCACCCCAGCCGGGCCCCCCCACCCCGCTGGGACACCCCACTGCACCGGGACCCCCACCCCCCCAGCCGGGCCCCCCCACCCCAGCCAGGACCCCCACCCCCACCCCAGCCGGGCCCCCCCACCCCGCTGGGACACCCCACTGCACCGGGACCCCCCACCCCCGCAGCCGGGCCCCCCCACCCCAGCCAGGACCCCCACCCCCACCCCCCCAGCCAGCCCCCCCCTAGCCGGGCCCCCCCACCCCAGCCAGGACCCCCCACCCCCACCCCGCGGCCCCCCCACCCCCCCAGCCGGGCCCCCCCCCCCCCAGTGGGACCCCCCCCCCGCCCCAGCCAGGCCCCCCCCAGCGGGCCCCCCCCCGCTGGCCCCCCACCTGGTAGATGGGCACGGTGGGGCCGGTGACGGCGAAGATGGGCTGGATGTTGGCGGCCGAGAGCACCTGGGCCAAGTGGCCCACCGAGGGGTAGTCCTGCACGGCGGGGGGGCGTGGGTGCTGGGGCACCCGCCCCCAACCCCCCCAAACCCCCCCAAAACTCCCAAACCCCCCCAAAATGCCCCAAACCCCCCAAAACTCCCAACCCCCCCAAATCACCCAAAACCCCCCAAACCCCAAACCCCCCCAAAATGCCCCAAACCCCCAAAACCCCTAAAACGCCTCAAACCCCCCAAAACCCCCCAAACACCCCCCAAACACCCCCCAAAACCCCCCAACCCCTCCAAACCCCCCTAAACCCCCAACCCCTCCAAACCCCCCCCAAAACCCCAACCCCCCCAAAATGCCCAAACCCCCCAAACCCACCCAAACCCCCCAAAGCCCCCAAACCCCCAAACCCCCCCAAAACCCCCCAAAATCCCCCAAAACCTCCAAACCCCCCCAAAACCCCAACCCCTCCAAACCCCCCCAAAACCCCAACCCCCCCCAAAATGCCCCAAACCCCCCAAACACCCCAAAACCCCCAAAACCCCCCAAGACACCCCAAACCCACCCAAACACCCCAAAACCCCCCAAAATCCCCAAAACCCCCCAAAATCTCCAAACCCCCAAACCCTCCAAACCCCCCAAAACCTCCAAACCCCCAAACTCCCCAAATCCCCCCAAACACCCAAACCCTCCAAACCCCCCAAAACCCCCCAAACCCCCCAAAACCCCCCAAAATCCCCCAAACCCCCCAAAACACCCAAACCCTCCAAATCCCCCCAAAACCCCCCAAAACCCCCAAACCCCCCAAAACCCCCCAAAACCTCCAAACCCCCCCCAAACCCCCAAGCCCCCCAAAACCCCCCAAAACCCCCAAAACACCCAAACCCTCCAAAACCCCCCAAAATCCCCAAACCCCCCCAAAACACCCAAACCCTCCAAATCCCCCCAAAACCCCCCAAAACCCCCAAACCCTCCAAATCCCCCAAAACCCCCCCAAAACCTCCAAACCCCCCCAAACCCCCCCAAACCCCCAACCCCCCAAAACCTCCAAAGCCCCCCAAACCCCAAAACCCCCCAAAACCCCCCAAAACCCCCAAACCCTCCAAATCCCCCCAAAACCCCCAAAACCCCCCAAAACCCCCCAAAACCTCCAAACCCCCCCAAACCCCCCAAAACCCCCAAACCCCCCAAAACCTCCAAAGCCCCCCCAAACCCCAAAACCCCCCAAAACCCCCCAAAACCCCACAAACCCTCCAAATCCCCCCAAAACCCCCAAACCCCCCAAAACCCCCCAAAACCTCCAAACCCTCCAAACCCCCCAAAACCTTCAAACCCCCCCAAACCCCCCAAAACCCCCCAAAACACCCAAACCCTCCAAATCCCCCCAAAACCCCCCAAAACCCCCAAACCCTCCAAACCCCCCAAAACCTCCAAACCCCCCCAAACCCCCCAAACCCCCCAAAACCCCCAAACCCTCCAAACCCCCCCAAACCCCCAAACCCCCCAAACCCCCCAAAACCCCCAAACCCTCCAAACCCCCCCAAACCCCCAAACCCCCCAAAACCCCCCAAAATCCCCAAAACCCCCAAAACCCCCCAAAATGCCCCAAACCCCCCAAAACCCCCCCAAACCCCCAACCCCCCCAAAGCCCGGCTGCTGTGCCTATGCCATGGGCAGAGGCGGCACCGGGGCCATGGTTCAGTGGGCGTGGGGGTGTTGGGCTGACGGTTGGGCTTGGGTTGATGGAGGGATCTTGGAGATCCTTTCCAACCTTAGGGATTCCCGGTTTTTAATTTTATTAAAAATAATCCGGCCCCCCAAGCCAGGAAAGATGGAATTATGACTCCACCCTCGATGGGTTCAGTGGTGGCCCTGGCAGCGTTGGGCTCATGGTTGGGCTGGGTGGTCTTGAAGGGCTTGGCCAACCCCAATGATTCCATGACTTGATGATTCAATGATTCCATGACTCCCTGACTCCCTGACTCCGTGACTCCCTGACTCTGTGATTCCCTGACTCCGTGATTCCCTGACTCCCTGACTCCGTGACTCCATGACTCCGTGATTCCCCGATTCCCTGACTCCCTGACTCCATGACTCCGTGATTCCCTCTGTGATTCCCTGACTCCCTGACTCCCTGACTCCATGACTCCGTGATTCCCTGATTCCCTGACTCCCTGACTCCATGACTCCCTGACTCCGTGACTCCATGATTCCCTGACTCCCTGACTCCGTGATTCCCTGATTCCCTGACTCCATGACTCCCTGACTCCCTGACTCCGTGATTCCCTGATTCCCTGACTCCCTGACTCCGTGATTCCCTGACTCCCTGATTCCCTGACTCCGTGACTCCGTGACTCCCTGACTCCGTGATTCCCTGACTCCGTGACTCCCTGACTCCGTGATTCCCTGACTCCGTGATTCCCTGACTCCCTGACTCCGTGACTCCGTGACTCCGTGACTCCCTGACTCTGTGATTCCCTGATTCCCTGACTCCCTGACTCTGTGATTCCCTGACTCCGTGATTCCCTGACTCCCTGACTCCATGATTCCCTGACTCCGTGATTCCCTGACTCCCTGACTCCGTGATTCCCTGACTCCCTGACTCCCTGACTCCATGACTCCGTAATTCCCTGACTCTGTGATTCCCTGACTCCCTGACTCCCTGACTCCGTGATTCCCTGACTCCGTGATTCCCTGACTCCCTGACTCCGTGATTCCCTGACTCCCTGACTCCCTGATTCCCTGACTCCGTGATCCCCTGATTCCCTGACTCCCTGACTCCATAATTCCCTGACTCCGTGATTCCCTGACTCCCTGACTCCATAATTCCCTGACTCCGTGATTCCCTGACTCCGTGATTCCCTGACTCCCTGACTCCCTGACTCCATGACTCCGTGATTCCCTGACTCTGTGATTCCCTGACTCCCTGACTCCGTGATTCCCTGACTCCCTGACTCCGTGATTCCCTGACTCTGTGACTCCCTGACTCCGTGATTCCCTGACTCCCTGACTCCCTGACTCCTCTGACTCCATGATTCCCTGACTCCCTGACTCCCTGACTCCGTGACTCCCTGACTCCCTGACTCCGTGATTCCCTGACTCCCTGACTCCCTGACTCCATGATTCCCTGACTCCCTGACTCCCTGACTCCGTGATTCCCTGACCCCCTGACTGGACAATCCCGGCCCCGGCACGCACGTAGCGCTGGCTCTGGCTGTAGAAGCCGTCGGCGTCCAGGTGGCAGCGGCTGTCGCTGGGCACCACGATGCCGCCCAGCTTGCCGTCGCCGGCGCTGTGGAAGGTGTCGTCGGAGGCGAAGACCAGCAGGCGGGTGACGGGGCGCCAGCCGATGCGCTCCTGCGGCGCGGGGGGCGTCACGCCGGGGCTCGCGCACACGTGTGCGCGCTCGCGCACGCGTGTGCGCGCACGCGCCGGGCAGCGCGCCGGCGGGCTCGCGACGCTTCTTTTGCGCGCGGGCGCGTTCGCGCAGGCTGCTGCGTGGCGGGCGCTTGCACGCGCTCCCGCAGCACGCGCGCTCACGCGTGCGCTTGCCCGCATGCACACACGCTTGCACACGCTCTTGCCCGCACGCTCGCATGGGCGCTTGCACACGCGCTTGCACACGCTCTTGCCCGCACGCTCGCATGGGCGCTTGCACACGCTCTTGCCCGCACACTCGCATGGGCGCTTGCACACACGCTTGCACACGCTCTTGCCCGCACGCTCGCATGGGCGCTTGCACACACGCTTGCACACGCTCTTGCCCGCACACTCGCATGGGCGCTTGCACACACGCTTGCACACGCTCTTGCCCGCACGCTTGCTTGCACGCACGCTCGCATGCACACACGCTTGCACATTCTCTTGAATGCACCCGTGCGTGCAGGCTCACTTGCAGACGGGCGCGCTCGCACACAGGCACGCTTACGCGTGCTCTTGCAGGCACGCTTGCACGCACGCTGGCACACGCTCGTGCATGCAGAAATGCTCGCGTGTGCGCTTGCATGTATTCTTGCACACAGATGCGCTTGCAGGCTCGCTTGCAGGCAGGCACGCTTGCACACTTTTGCACGCAGGCACGCTCACAGACACGCTTGCGCATTTGCACGTGCTTGTGCACGCAGAAATCCTTGCGTGTGCACTTGCATACACTCTTGCACGCAGATGAGTTTGCAGGCAGGCACGCTCACAGACACACCTGCACAGTTGCACACATGCATGCACGCAGAAGTGCTCGTGCGTGTACTCGCATACGCTCTTGCACGCAGATGCATTTGCAGGCAGGCACACTTGCGCACACTTGTGCACACCCTTGCATGCAGGCATGCTCACAGACACACCTGCACAGTTGCACGCACGCATGCATGCAGAAATGCTCATGTGTGCACTCGCATACGCTCTTGCACGTGGACGCATTTGCAGGCAGGCACGTTCGCACATGCTCTTGCGCACAGGTGTGCTCACAGACACGCTTGCTTGCACACTTGCACACAGAAATGCTTGCATATGCACTTGCATGTGCTCTTGTGCGCAGGCGTGTTTGCAGGCTCACTTGCAGGCAGGCACGCTTGCACACAGGCACGCTCTCAGACACGCCTGCGCAGTTGCACGCGCTCGTGCATGCAGAAATGCTCGTGTGTGCACTCACATATGCTCTTGCACGTGGACGTGTTTGCACACAGGCACGCTCACAGACACGCTTGCGCATTTGCGCGCACTCGTGCATGCAGAAATGCTCATGTGCGCACTTGCATACGCTCTTGCACGTGGCCGTGTTTGCAGGCAGGCACACTCACACACGCTCTTGCACACAGGCACGCTCACAGACACGCTTGCGCACTTGCACATGCTCATGTGTGCAGAAATGCTCGCGCGTGCACTCATACACTCTTGCACACGGATGCGTTTGCAGGCTCACTTGCAGGCAGGCACGCTTGCACACGCTCTTGCATGCAGGTGCACTCACAGACGTTTGCTTGCGCACTTGCACGTGCTCTTGCACACAGAAATGCTTGCGTATGCGCTTGCATATGCTCTTGCACACACGCATGTTTGTAGGCTCACTTGCGGCAGGCATGCTTGCACACAGGTGCACTCACAGACATGCTTGCTTGCACACTTGCATGTGCTCTTGCATGCAGAAATGCTCGCGTGTGCACTCGCATACGCTCTTGCACACGGACGCGTTTGCAGGCAGGCACTCTTGCACACACTTTTGCAGGCAGGCACGCTCACATACGCGCGTGTGTGCAGAAATGCTCGCGTGTGCACTCGCATACACTCGCACAAGGACGCGTTTGCAGGCTCGCTTGCAGCAGGCACGCTCGCACACGCTCTTGCATGCAGGCACACTCACAGACGTGCTTGCTTGCGCACTTGCATGCAGGCGTGCACGCAGAAACGCTCGCGTGTGCGCTCGCATACAGTCTTGCACACAGGCGTGTTTGCACGCTCGCTTGCAAGCAGGCAGGCACGCTTGCACACAGGCATGCTCAACAGACACGCCCGCGCAGTCGCACGTGCTCATGCATGCAGAAACGCTCGCGTGTGCGCTCGCGCATGCTCTTGCACGCAGGCGTGTTTGCAGGCTCGCTTGCAGGCAGGCACGCTCGCACACAGGCATGCTCAACAGACACGCCCGCGCAGTCGCACGTGCTCATGCATGCAGAAACGCTCGCGTGTGCGCTCGCGCACGCTCTTGCACGCAGGCGTGTTTGCAGGCTCGCTTGCAAGCAGACAGGCACGCTTGCACACAGGCGTGCTCAACAGACACGCCCGCGCAGTCGCACGTGCTCATGCATGCAGAAACGCTCGCGTGTGCGCTCGCGCACGCTCTTGCACGCAGGCGTGTTTGCAGGCTCGCTTGCAAGCAGGCAGGCACGCTCGCACACAGGCGTGCTCAACAGACACGCCCGCGCAGTCGCGCGTGCTCATGCATGCAGAAACGCTCGCGTGTGCGCTCGTGCACGCTCTTGCACGCAGGCGTGTTTGCAGGCTCGCTTGCAGGCAGGCAGGCACGCTCGCACACAGGCGTGCTCAACAGACACGCCCGCGCAGTCGCACGTGCTCATGCATGCAGAAACGCTCGCGTGTGCGCTCGCGCACGCTCTTGCACGCAGGCGTGTTTGCAGGCTCGCTTGCAGGCAGGCACGCTCGCACACAGGCGTGCTCAACAGACACTCCCGCGCAGTCGCACGTGCTCATGCATGCAGAAACGCTCGCGTGTGCGCTCGTGCACGCTCTTGCACGCAGGCGTGTTTGCAGGCTCGCTTGCAGGCAGGCAGGCACGCTTGCACACAGGCGTGCTCAACAGACACGCCCGCGCAGTCGCACGTGCTCATGCATGCAGAAACGCTCGCGTGTGCGCTCGCGCACGCTCTTGCACGCAGGCGTGTTTGCAGGCTCGCTTGCAGGCAGGCACGCTCGCACACAGGCGTGCTCAACAGACACGCCCGCGCAGTCGCACGTGCTCATGCATGCAGAAACGCTCGCGTGTGCGCTCGCGCACGCTCTTGCACGCAGGCGTGTTTGCAGGCTGGCTTGCAGGCAGGCACGCTCGCACACAGGCATGCTCAACAGACACGCCCGCGCAGTCGCACGTGCTCATGCATGCAGAAACGCTCGCGTGTGCGCTCGCGCACGCTCTTGCACGCAGGCGTGTTTGCAGGCTCGCTTGCAAGCAGGCAGGCACGCTCGCACACAGGCGTGCTCAAGAGACACGCCCGCGCAGTCGCACGTGCTCATGCATGCAGAAACGCTCGCGTGTGCGCTCGCGCATGCTCTTGCACGCAGGCGTGTTTGCAGGCTCGCTTGCAAGCAGGCAGGCACGCTCGCACACAGGCATGCTCAACAGACACGCCCGCGCAGTCGCACGTGCTCATGCATGCAGAAACGCTCGCGTGTGCGCTCGCGCACGCTCTTGCACGCAGGCGTGTTTGCAGGCTCGCTTGCAAGCAGACAGGCACGCTTGCACACAGGCGTGCTCAACAGACACGCCCGCGCAGTCGCACGTGCTCATGCATACAGAAACGCTCGCGTGTGCGCACACTCTTGCACGCAGGCGTGTTTGCAGGCTCGCTTGCAAGCAGGCAGGCACGCTCGCACACAGGCGTGCTCAACAGACACGCCCGCGCAGTCGCACGTGCTCATGCATGCAGAAACGCTCGCGTGTGCGCTCGCGCACGCTCTTGCACGCAGGCGTGTTTGCAGGCTGGCTTGCAGGCAGGCACGCTCGCACACAGGCGTGCTCAACAGACACGCTCGCGCAGTCGCACGTGCTCATGCATGCAGAAACGCTCGCGTGTGCGCTCGCGCACGCTCTTGCACGCAGGCGTGTTTGCAGGCTCGCTTGCAAGCAGGCAGGCACGCTCGCACACAGGCATGCTCAACAGACACGCCCGCGCAGTCGCGCGTGCTCATGCATGCAGAAACGCTCGCGTGTGCGCTCGCGCACGCTCTTGCACGCAGGCGTGTTTGCAGGCTCGCTTGCAAGCAGACAGGCACGCTTGCACACAGGCGTGCTCAACAGACACGCCCGCGCAGTTGCACGTGCTCATGCATGCAGAAACGCTCGCGTGTGCGCACACTCTTGCACGCAGGCGTGTTTGCAGGCTCGCTTGCAAGCAGGCAGGCACGCTCGCACACAGGCGTGCTCAACAGACACGCCCGCGCAGTCGCACGTGCTCATGCATGCAGAAACGCTCGCGTGTGCGCTCGCGCACGCTCTTGCACGCAGGCGTGTTTGCAGGCTGGCTTGCAGGCAGGCACGCTCGCACACAGGCGTGCTCAACAGACACGCCCGCGCAGTCGCACGTGCTCATGCATGCAGAAACGCTCGCGTGTGCGCTCGCGCACGCTCTTGCACGCAGGCGTGTTTGCAGGCTCGCTTGCAAGCAGACAGGCACGCTTGCACACAGGCGTGCTCAACAGACACGCCCGCGCAGTCGCACGTGCTCATGCATGCAGAAACGCTCGCGTGTGCGCACACTCTTGCACGCAGGCGTGTTTGCAGGCTCGCTTGCAAGCAGGCAGGCACGCTCGCACACAGGCGTGCTCAACAGACACGCCCGCGCAGTCGCACGTGCTCATGCATGCAGAAACGCTCGCGTGTGCGCTCGCGCACGCTCTTGCACGCAGGCGTGTTTGCAGGCTCGCTTGCAAGCAGGCAGGCACGCTCGCACACAGGCGTGCTCAAGAGACACGCCCGCGCAGTCGCACGTGCTCATGCATGCAGAAACGCTCGCGTGTGCGCTCGCGCACGCTCTTGCACGCAGGCGTGTTTGCAGGCTCGCTTGCAAGCAGGCAGGCACGCTCGCACACAGGCATGCTCAACAGACACGCCCGCGCAGTCGCGCGTGCTCATGCATGCAGAAACGCTCGCGTGTGCGCTCGTGCACACTCTTGCACGCAGGCGTGTTTGCAGGCTCGCTTGCAGGCAGGCAGGCACGCTCGCACACAGGCGTGCTCAACAGACACGCCCGCGCAGTCGCACGTGCTCATGCATGCAGAAACGCTCGCGTGTGCGCTCGCGCACGCTCTTGCACGCAGGCGTGTTTGCAGGCTGGCTTGCAGGCAGGCACGCTCGCACACAGGCGTGCTCAACAGACACGCCCGCGCAGTCGCACGTGCTCATGCATACAGAAACGCTCGCGTGTGCGCACACTCTTGCACGCAGGCGTGTTTGCAGGCTCGCTTGCAAGCAGGCAGGCACGCTCGCACACAGGCGTGCTCAACAGACACGCCCGCGCAGTCGCACGTGCTCATGCATGCAGAAACGCTCGCGTGTGCGCTCGCGCACGCTCTTGCACGCAGGCGTGTTTGCAGGCTCGCTTGCAGGCAGGCACGCTCGCACACAGGCATGCTCAACAGACACGCCCGCGCAGTCGCGCGTGCTCATGCATGCAGAAACGCTCGCGTGTGCGCTCGCGCACGCTCTTGCACGCAGGCGTGTTTGCAGGCTCGCTTGCAAGCAGACAGGCACGCTTGCACACAGGCGTGCTCAACAGACACGCCCGCGCAGTTGCACGTGCTCATGCATGCAGAAACGCTCGCGTGTGCGCACACTCTTGCACGCAGGCGTGTTTGCAGGCTCGCTTGCAAGCAGGCAGGCACGCTCGCACACAGGCGTGCTCAACAGACACGCCCGCGCAGTCGCACGTGCTCATGCATGCAGAAACGCTCGCGTGTGCGCTCGCGCACGCTCTTGCACGCAGGCGTGTTTGCAGGCTCGCTTGCAAGCAGGCAGGCACGCTCGCACACAGGCATGCTCAACAGACACGCCCGCGCAGTCGCGTGTGCTCATGCATGCAGAAACGCTCGCGTGTGCGCTCGCGCACGCTCTTGCACGCAGGCGTGTTTGCAGGCTGGCTTGCAGGCAGGCACGCTCGCACACGCTCTGGCACGCGGCTGCGCCCACAGGCGCGCTTGCACGCACGCAGAAACGCTCGCGCGGGCGCTCGCCCGCGCTCTTGCACGTGGACGCGCTTGCACGCATCCGCACGCCCTCGCGCGCGCGGAAACGCTCGCAGGCGCACGCCCTTGCGGGTGGGCACGCCGCCAGCCCCGGCCCCTGCCCGCGCCGTCGCCGGCCCCCCCGCAGCCCCCCGGGCCCGCTGACCTCGCAGACGGCCACCTGCATGATGGCGTCGAAGCCGCCCTCGGGCGAGTCCAGGTTGCCGGAGATGCGCTGGCGGCTGACGCGCTCGGCGAACTCGCCGGCGTCGGCGGTGAGGGAGAGGACGTGGTGGAAGGCGGCGGGGGGGTCGCAGGGCTGCCGCCGCTCGGGACAGGGGTTGCGCAGCTTGGAGGGCAGCGTGCTGACGTAGGGCAGCACCGTCTTGTCCACGAAGGAGCCGAAGCCTGGCGGGGAGACGCGGGTTTTGGGGGGTGGGGGAGCACGCCGGCACCCCCCAAGCCCCCGGCGGGGGGGGGGAGCCCCCCCGGCGCGCGCCCACCGATGCGGACGGAGGAGGTGACGTTGCGCAGGGCGGCCAGGAGGTCGCTGCCCAGCTTGCGGACGTTCTCCAGGTCGTCCCGCATGGAGTAGGAGAGGTCCATCAGGTAGTAGAGGTCCACGGGGAGCCCCTGCGCCCGCCGGAACCGCACCTGGAAGCTCTGCTCCTCCCCTGGGGCGGGGGGCAAGGGTCAGGGTCAGGGTCAGGGTGGGGGTGGGGGGCCCCTGCGTCCCACCAGCCCCCTCCGGCCACCGCAGCCGCGCCCCACACCCTGCGCCCAGCCCTCCGCCAGCTCCCCTCGGCCACCGGTCCTGTCCTCTCCCCTCCCACCCATCCATCCTTCCTCCCATCCCTCCCTCCATCCTCCCATCCGTCCCCTCATCCATCCTCTCTTCCATCCATCCCTCCATCCATCCCTCCATCCATCCTTCCTCCCATCCATCCCTCCATCCATCCCTCCATCCATCCTTCCTCCCATCCATCCCTCTATCCATCCTTCCATCCTTCCTCCCATCCATCCCTCCATCCATTCTCCCATCCGTCCCCTCATCCATCCTCTCTTCCATCCATCCCTCCGTCCATCCTTCCTCCCATCCATCCCTCCATCCCTCCGTCCATCCTTCCTCCCATCCATCCTTCCTCCCATCCCTCCCTCCATCCTCCCATCCGTCCCCTCATCCATCCTCTCTTCCATCCATCCTTCCATCCATCCCTCCATCCATCCTTCCTCCCATCCATCCCTCCATCCCTCCGTCCATCCTTCCTCCCATCCATCCCTCCATCCCTCCGTCCATCCTTCCTCCCATCCATCCTTCCTCCCATCCCTCCCTCCATCCTCCCATCCGTCCCCTCATCCATCCTCTCTTCCATCCATCCCTCCATCCATCCCTCCATCCATCCCTCCATCCTTCCTCCCATCCATCCCTCCATCCATCCTTCCATCCATCCCTCCATCCATCCTTCCATCCATCCATCCTTCCTCCCATCCTCCCATCCGTCCTCTCATCCATCCATCCGTCCCTCCCTCCCTCCTTCTTCTCCAGCCCTCTTCCAGCTCCCCATCGGCCATCGGCCCATCTCCCTCTCCCTCCTGTCCTCCCATCCCTGCATCCATCCCTCCATCTGTCCTTCCTCCCATCCATCCCTCCATCTGTCCTTCCTCCCATCCCTCCATCCATCCTCCCATCCATCCCTCCATCCTCCCATCCATCCCTCCATCCTCCCATCCCTCCCTCCCTCTTCTCCACCCCTCCTCCAGCTCTGTCTCCAGCCATGGCTCCATCCACCTTCTCCATCGACCCGTCCATCCCTCCCTCCCCATCCTCCCTCCCCCATCTCCCTCTGTCATCTCCTCCCTCCATCATCTCCTCCTCCCTCCATCTCCATCTCCTCCTCCCTCCATCATCTCCTCCTCCCTCCATCTCCATCTCCTCCTCCCTCCATCATCTCCTCCTCCCTCCATCATCTCCTCCTCCCTCCATCATCTCCTCCTCCCTCCATCTCCTACTCCCTCCACCATCTCTTCCCTCCATCATCTCCTCCTCCCTCCATCTCCATCATCTCCTCCTCCCTCCATCATCTCTTCCCTCCATCATCTCCTCCCTCCATCATCTCCTCCTCCCTCCACCATCTCCTCCTCCCTCCATCTCCATCTCCTCCTCCCTCCATCTCCTCCTCCCTCCATCATCTCCTCCTCCCTCCATCATCTCCTCCTCCCTCCATCTCCATCTCCTCCTCCCTCCATCATCTCCTCCTCCCTCCATCATCTCCTCCTCCCTCCATCATCTCCTTCTCCCTCCATCTCCTCCTCCCTCCATCATCTCCTTCTCCCTCCATCATCTCCTCCCTCCATCATCTCCTCCTCCCTCCATCTCCATCTCCTCCTCCCTCCATCTCCTCCTCCCTCCATCATCTCCTCCTCCCTCCATCTCCTCCTCCCTCCATCTCCTCCTCCACCTCCTCTCTCTCCATCTCCTCTGTCCATTCTTCCCCCTTCCATCTCCTCCCACCATCATCTCCCTCCATCTCCCCCATCCGTTCTTCCCCCCACCCCTCCCCCCATGCCCCCTCACCTGGCCGGAGCAGCACCTGGACGCTCTGGGGCCGGAGCTGGGTGGGCCCCCCCTGTGCCCCCCCGGCGCCCAGCTCCTCATCCTCCAGCACCTGCACGCTGCCGCGGGGCTCCACCACGGCGCCCGGGGGGCACCCGGCGCGCTCCAGGGCCTCCCGGGGGGCACAGCGGGCGCCCTCCGCCTGCCCCCCCTGCGCGAAGTCCTGCGGGAGACGGGGGTCAGCCTGCACCCCCCGGCCCCGCACCCCTCGCCCCACATCCCCAGCACCCATCGCCCCAGACCCCATCTCCCTGCACCCCACATCCCTCTGCACCCAGCACCCACAGCCCCCTGCACCCCACATCCCCCCGGCACCCATCACCCCAGACCCCATCTCCCTGCACCCCACATCCCTCTGCACCCAGCACCCACAGCCCCCTGCACCCCACATCTCCCCAGCACCCATCACCCCAGACCCCATCTCCCTGCACCCCACATCCCTCTGCACCCAGCACCCACAGCCCCCTGCACCCCACATCCCCCCGGCACCCATCGCCCCAGACCCCATCTCCCTGCACCCCCCGGCCCCGCACCCCTCGCCCCACATCCCCCAGCACCCATCGCCCCAGACCCCATCTCCCTGCACCCCACATCCCTCTGCACCCAGCACCCACAGCCCCCTGCACCCCACATCTCCCCAGCACCCATCGCCCCAGACCCCATCTCCCTGCACCCCCCGGCCCCGCACCCCTCGCCCCACACCCCATCTCCCTGCACCCCACATCCCTCTGCACCCAGCACCCACAGCCCCCTGCACCCCACATCCCCCCAGCACCCATCACCCCAGACCCCATCTCCCTGCACCCCCCGGCCCCGCACCCCTCGCCCCACATCCCCCAGCACCCATCACCCCAGACCCCATCTCCCTGCACCCCCCGGCCCCGCACCCCTCGCCCCACATCCCCCGGCACCCATCGCTCACGTCCCCAGCACCCATCGCCCCAGACCTCGTCTCCCTGCACCCCACATCCCTCTGCAGCGTCCCTCCTGCACCCCACACTGCTCATGCACCCCACGTCCCCCTGCACCCCACATTCCCCTGCACCCAGCACCCACAGCCCCAGCACCCTACGTCTCCCTGCACCCCACATCTCCCTGCACTCAGCACCCATCTCCCTGCACCCCACATGCCCCTGCACCCCACACTGCTCATGCACCCCACGCCCCCCTGCACCCAGCACCCCCAGCCCCAGCACCCCACATCTCCCTGCACCCCACACTGCTCATGCACCCCACGCCCCCCTGCACCCAGCACCCCCAGCCCCAGCACCCCACATCTCCCTGCACCCCACACTGCTCATGCACCCCATGCCCCCCTGCACCCAGCACCCCCAGCCCCAGCACCCCACATCTCCCTGCACCCCACACTGCTTCATGCACCCCACGTTCCCCTGCACCCCATGTCCCCCTGCACCCAGCACCCCACATCTCCCTGCGCCCCACGTCCCCTGCACCCAGCACCCACAGCCCCTGCACCCCACATCTCCCTGCACCCCACATCTCCCTGCACCCCACACTGCTTCATGCACCCCACGTCCCCCTGCACCCCACATTCCCCTGCACCCAGCACCCACAGCCCCAGCACCCACAGGCCCAGCACCCCACATCTCCCTGCACCCCACACTGCTTCATGCACCCCATGCCCCCCTGCACCCAGCACCCCCAGCCCCAGCACCCCACATCTCCCTGCACCCCACACTGCTTCATGCACCCCACGTTCCCCTGCACCCCATGTCCCCCTGCACCCAGCACCCCACATCTCCCTGCACCCCACGTCCCCTGCACCCAGCACCCACAGCCCCAGCACCCACAGCCCCTGCACCCCACATCTCCCTGCACCCCACACTGCTCATGCACCCCACGTCCCCCTGCACCCCACATTCCCCTGCACCCAGCACCCCCAGCCCCAGCACCCCACATCTCCCTGCACCCCACACTGCTTCATGCACCCCATGTTCCCCTGCACCCCATGTCCCCCTGCACCCAGCACCCACAGCCCCAGCACCCACAGCCCCAGCACCCACAGGCCCAGCACCCCACATCTCCCTGCACCCCACACTGCTCATGCACCCCACGCCCCCCTGCACCCAGCACCCCCAGCCCCAGCACCCACATCTCCCTGCACCCCACACTGCTCATGCACCCCACGCCCCCCTGCACCCAGCACCCATCTCCCTGCACCCCACACTGCTCGTGCACCCCACATGTGCCTGCACCCAGCATCCATCTCCCTGCACCCCACATGCCCCTGCACCCCACACTGCTCCTGCACCCCACACCCCCCTGCACCCAGCACCCATCTCCCTGCACCCCATCCCCCCCTGCACCCAGCACCCCTGCACCCAGCACCCACAGCCCTGCCCGAGGGGATGTGGGAGAGGGGCGGGTGCCGGGTGCTGCCGGGGGCCCCCCCGGCTGTTTGTCACCGCGGTTTTGCTGCTTCCTGGTGACAAACCGCAGGGACGGGGGGGGGGTCACGCAAGGGCGGGGGGCTGGCACCCACCGCGCCCCACGGGGGGCCCAGCGACAACGGAGACCCCCACGGCACACGGGGACCTCGGTGACAAGGGGGACCCCGGGGAAAATGGGGACCCCCACGGCACACGGGGACCCCCAGGGACACTGTGAGCCCCCCAGGGCCCCCCCACGCTGCCCCCTTACTGCGACCCCACAGGACACCGGGACCCACAGGGACGTGGGGACTGCGTGGGACATGGGGGACCCCTGGGGACACTGGGGACCCCACGGCACATGGGACCCTATGGGACACCGGGACCCCCAGGGACTTGGGGGCCCCACACCTCGGGGGGGACCCCCAGGGACACGGGGACCCCGTGGGACACCGGGACCCCCCCGGGACTTGGGGACCCCCCAGGACAGAGACCCCCATGGGACACCGGGACCCCCCGGGACTTGGGGCCCCCACACCTCGGGGGGGACCCCCAGGGACACAGGGACCCCATGGGACACTGGGACCCCCCGGGATGTGGGGACCCCCCAGGACAGAGACCCCCATGGGACACCGGGACCCCCCCGGGACTTGGGGCCCCCACACCTCGGGGGGACCCCCAGGGACACAGGGACCCCATGGGACACCGGGACCCCCAGGGGTGTGGGGACCCCCCAGGACAGAGACCCCCATGGGACACCGGGACCCCCCGGGACTTGGGGGCCCCACACCTCGGGGGGGACCCCCAGGGACACGGGGACCCCATGGGACACTGGGACCCCCAGGGACTTGGGGCCCCCACACCTCGGGGGGACCCCCAGGGACACAGGGACCCCATGGGACACCGGGACCCCCAGGGATGTGGGGACCCCCCAGGACAGAGACCCCCATGGGACACCGGGACCCCCCGGGACTTGGGGGCCCCACACCTCGGGGGGGACCCCCAGGGACACAGGGACCCCATGGGACACCGGGACCCCCAAGGATGTGGGAACCCCACACCTCGGGGGGGACCCCCAGGGACACCGGGACCCCCCGGGACTTGGGGCCCCCACACCTCGGGGGGACCCCCAGGGACACAGGGACCCCATGGGACACTGGGACCCCCAGGGGTGTGGGGACCCCCCAGGACAGAGACCCCCATGGGACACCGGGACCCCCAGGGACTTGGGGCCCCCACACCTCGGGGGACCCCCAGGGACACGGGGACCCCATGGGACACCGGGACCCCCAGGGACTTGGGGCCCCCACACCTCGGGGGGGACCCCCAGGGACACAGGGACCCCATGGGACACCGGGACCCCCAGGGATGTGGGGACCCCCCAGGACAGAGACCCCCATGGGACACCGGGACCCCCAGGGACTTGGGGCCCCCACACCTCGGGGGACCCCCAGGGACACGGGGACCCTCACATGGGGACCCCCCAGCACACAGGGACCCCCCAGCACCCCAACGCCCCCCCCCAGGGGACCCCAAAGCCACACCGCGACCCGCAGGGACACAGGGACCCCCCCCCGGGGGCACCGCGACCCCCACAGGGCAGGGGACCCCCAAAGCCGCCGGGGGGGGTGGGCGGGGGGGGTGGCGGGGGTCCCCCCACTCACGGGGTCCTCGCACCAGGCGCATTCCGGGTGGGAGCGGACGCAGGCCTCGCAGGACGCGTGGGGCTCGCAGGAGCCTGGGGGGCCGGGGGGGTCAGGGGTCCGAGGGGCCCCCCCGGGGCCCCCCCATCACCCCCGGCTCTCCCCAGTGCCCCCTCCGGTCCCCCCCTGGCTCCCCCCCGGCTCCTGGTCCCCGTGACCCCCCCCGGGCCCCCTGTGCCCCCCCCAGGTCCCCCTCCAGGTCGCCCCCAGCCCCCCCCGGGTCCTGGTCCCCGTGACCCCCCCGGGTCCCTCCCGGGCCCCCCCCCGGTGCCCCCCCCAGTCCCCCCGTGCCCCCCGGGTCCCCCCCCGTGACCCCCTGGTCGCCCCTCGGTGCCCCCCCAGGTCCCCCCCCAGGTCGCCCCCAGCCCCCCCGGGTCCTGGTCCCCGTGACCCCCCCGGGTCCCCCCCCGGTGCCCCCCCCGGCGCCCCCCCCATGCTCCCCCCGGGTCCCCCCCGGGTCCCGGTCCCCCCACGGTGCCCCCCCGGTGCCCCCCCCAGTCCCCCCGTGCCCCCCGGGTCCCCCCCCGTGACCCCCTGGTCGCCCCTCGGTGCCCCCCAGGTCCCCCCCCAGGTCGCCCCCAGCCCCCCCCGGGTCCCCCCCCGGTGCCCCCCCGGCGCCCCCCCCGGGTCCCCCCCGGGTCCCGGTCCCCGCGCCCCCCCCGGTGCCCCCCGGGTCCCCCCCCGTGACCCCCTGGTCCCCCCCCGGTGCCCCCCCGTGCTCCCCCCGGGTCCCCCCCGTGTCCCGGTCCCCGTGCCCCCCCCGGTGCCCCCCGGGTCCCCCCCCGTGACCCCCTGGTCGCCCCCCGGTGCCCCCCCGTGCTCCCCCCGGGTCCCCCCCGGGTCCCCCCCCGGTGCCCCCCGCCCCCACCTGCCCGGGCCCCCCCCGGGGCCGCCAGCAGCAGCGGCAGCAGCAGGAGCCCCCCCGGCCGCCCCATGGCGCGCGCTGCTGGGGGGCGGGGCCGAGTCGGGGGGGTGGGGGGGGTGGGGGGGGGTGGGACCCCGCAGGTGCGGGCAGGGCCGGGGGGGGGGGGCGGCACCCCCGAAACCACCCCCCCCGCCCCCCCCCGGACGTGGCCCCGCCCCCCCCCGCGGCCCTGGGGGGAGGGGAGGCCCGGGGGGGGGGAGGGGCGCCCGGGGGGGGGGAGGGGCGCCCCGGGGGGGCACAGAGGGGGGGTCGGGGTGTGGGGGGGGCAGGGGCGCCCCGGGGGGGCCCTGGGGGGGGCAGAGGGGGGGTCCTGGGGGGGGGGGGGGCAGGGGCGCCCCGGGGGGGCCCTGGGGGGGGCAGAGGGGGGTCCTGGGGGGGCAGGGGCGCCCCAGGGGGGCCCTGGGGGGGGGCAGAGGGGGGGTCCGGGTGCGGGGGGGGGGGGGCAGGGGCGCCCAGGGGGGCCCTGGGGGGGGCAGAGGGGGTCGGGGTGCGGGGGGGGGCAGGGGCGCCCCGGGGGGGCCCTGGGGGGGGCAGAGGGGGGTCGGGGTGCGGGGGGGGGCAGGGGCGCCCCGGGGGGCCCTGGGGGGGGCAGAGGGGGGTCCTGGGGGGCAGGGGCGCCCCAGGGGGGCCCTGGGGGGGGGCAGAGGGGGGGTCCGGGTGCGGGGGGGGGGGGGCAGGGGCGCCCCAGGGGGGCCCTGGGGGGGGCAGAGGGGGGTCGGGGTGCGGGGGGGGGCAGGGGCGCCCCGGGGGGGCCCTGGGGGGGGCAGAGGGGGGTCGGGGTGCGGGGGGGGGCAGGGGCGCCCCGGG
>NW_027461477.1:0-19032 GCF_030463565.1 Pelecanus crispus | reverse complement strand
CAATCTCTTGCCCTGCCCCTATCCCCCTTCTTCTTTCCCTTTCCCATTCCCATCCCCCAGCCCCTACCCATACCCCTTCCCTACCCTTACGCCCCCAGCTTCTTCCTCTTTCCCTTCCCCAACCCATCCCCATCCCCTTCCCCTACCAACTCTTGTGCCCAGCACCTTCCACATGTCCCCTCCCCATCCCCTGCCCCATCCCTTTCCTCAGCCCTTTCCCAACCCCTTCCTCTTTCTCTTCCCCATCCCCTTCCCCTTCCCAACCCATTGCCCCCAGCCCCTTCCCCTGCCGCTTCTCCTTCGTCTTTCCTTCCCCTGCCCCATCCCTTCCCCCTTCCCCTGCCCCATCCCTTCCCCTTCCCTTTCCCTCTCCTTCCCCTTCCCCTTCTCCTTCCCCTGCCCCATCCCCCATCCCCTTCCCCTTCCTTTACCTTCCCTTCCCCTTCTCCTTCCCCTGCCCCATCCCCCTTCCCCTTCTCTTTCCCTTCTCCTTCCCTTCCCCCTTCTCCTTCCCCTGCCCCATCCCCCTTCCCTTCCCCTTCCGCTTTCCCTTTCCCTTCCCTTTCCCTTCCTTTCCCTCCCTTTCCCTTCCTTCCCCTTCCCTTTCCCTTCCCCCTTCCCCTTTCCTTCCCCTTCCCCCTTTCCTTTCCCTTCCCCCTTTCCCTTTCCTTTCCCCTTCTTCTCCTTCCCCTGCCCCATCCCCTTTCCCCCTTCCCTTCTTTCCTTCTTTCCTTTCTTCCTTTCCCCTTCTCCTTCCCCTGCCCCATCGCCCCATCCCCCTTCCCACCTTCCCCTTACCCGTCCCCTTCTCCTTCCCCTGCCCCATCCCTTCCCCTTCCCCTTCCCTTTCCCTTTCCTTCCCCTGCCTCATCCCTTCCCCATTCTCTTCCCATCCCTTGCCCCTTCCCCTTCCCCTTCCCAACCCTTGCCCCCAGCCCCTTGCCCATCCCCACCCCACCCCCTGCCCCCGCGCCCCTACCGCCGGGGTCCCCCTCCAGGCTCTCCACCAGGGACGGGCTGCTCGGGGGGCGGGGGGTCCTCCACGCGCCCCAGCAGCCCCCGCACCAGCTCGGGCCGGTTGCCGGGGAAGACGCCGAGGTGGTCCCCGGGCTGGTACCGCAGCTCCGCCTGCCCCGCCGAGCCCAGCCGCACCAGCAGCGTGGCCCGGCTGCGCGGGGGTCAGCGCGGGGTGGGGGGCCGGGGTGGGGGGCCCGGGCATGGGGGCCTGGGATTGGGGGGGTCGCAGGGGATGGGGGTTCCCGGGGGTGGGGGCATCCCCGGGGTGGGGAATCCCGGGGGTGGGGGGATCCCAGGGATGAAGGTCCCGGCGATGGGGAGGGTCCTGGGGATTGGGGGGGTCTCGGGGATTGGGGGGAGTCCCGGGGACTTGGGGGGTCCCGGGGCTGAGGGGATCCCGGGGGTGGGGTGTCCCAGGGACTGGGGGGGGGTCCCGGGGATTGGGGGAGTCCCAGGGATGGGGGGTCCCAGAGATGGGGAATCCCAGGGATGGGGGTCCAGGGACTGGGGGGCTCCCGGAGATTGGGGGAGTCCCGGGGATGGTGGTTCTCTGGGGTAGGGGGGTCCCAGGGATGGGGGGGGGGGTCCCGCGGCTGGGGGGTCCCGGGAATTGGGGGGGGCCCGGGGATGGGTGTTCCCGGGGCTGTGGGGGTCCCGGGGATGGGGGGGGTCCCAGGGACTGGGGGGATCCCGGGGATTGGGGAGTCCCGGGGATGGGGGGTCCCAGGGATTGGGGGGGTTCCCGGGGATTGGGGGGGTTCCCGGGGATTGGGGGGGGTCCCGGGGGTGGCTGTTGTGGACGAGTCCCGGGGATGGGGGTTCCGGGGGCAGGGGGGCCCCGGGGTATGGGGCGGGCCCCGTGGTGGGCAGTGCTGGGAAAGGGGGGAGTCCCGGAGATGGGGGGGTCCCGGGCATGGGTGGCCCCAGGGATGGGGGTGTCCCATGGATGGGGGTTCCCAGCCATGGGGGGGTCCCGGTGGTGGTGGGATCCTGGGGATGGGGGTTCCTGGGGACGGGGCAGGCCCGGGGGTGGGGGCTTCCCTGTGGTGCAGGGGTTCTGGGGCTGTGGGGGTCCCCGGGGCTTGGGGGGTCCTGGGGAGGGGGGGCTCACCTGGACTCCTCGCTCTGCAGGTTCTCCACGGAGAGCACGGTGCAGGGGAACACCCGGCGCTTGTGCAGGTGGGACAGCCCTGGGGGGCACAGCGTGGGCTGGGGGGCATGGGGGGCACGGTGGGGCAGGGGGGGGTGGCAGGGAGGGACTGGGGGGGCACGGGGGGTGGGAGATCACAAAGGGGCTGGGGGGGTCACGGGGGGGTGGGGAGGGGTCAGAGGGGGTCCTGGGAGGGGACAGGGGGGCGACAGGGGGGCTGGGGGTGTCACAGGGGGTCCTGGGGGGGTGGTCCTGGGGGGGTCACGGGAGAGGGGCTGGGAGGAGCTGGGGAGAGGGGGGATACGGGGATTGGGGGTGTCATGGGGGGTGGTCACGGGGGGGGGCATGGAGAGGGGCTTGGAGGAGCTTGGGGGGCGACGGGGGGGTTGGTGGTGTCACAGGGGGTCCCAGGGGGGTGGTCCCGGGGGGGGTCACAGAGAGGGCTGGGAGGAGCTGGGGGGTGACAGGGGACTGGGGGGATGTCATGGTGGGGTGGTCCCGGGGGGGACATGAGTGGGGCTGGGAGGAGCTGGGGGGTGATGGGGGATTGGGGGGTGTCATGGGGGGGTGGTCCCGGGGGGGGCATGGAGAGGGGCTGGGAGGAGCTGGGGGGGCGATGGGGATTTGGGGGATGTCATGGGGGGGCTGGGGGAGCCTCTCGGCAGGTGGGTGGGGTGTCCCGGGGGGGGGCCATGGGGCAGATGCCGGCTGCGGGTGGAGGGCGATGCAGGGGGGTGGGGGCTCCCCAGGGCCAGGGGGTGCCGGGGGGGGTCCGGGGGGTGGCGGGTACCAGCCAGGTCTCTGTGGCCTGGGGCTGCCCCACCATCCGGTGCCTCTGGCGCTTCCAGCCCTGGGTGGGGGCGAAGAGCTCCTCGGCCCCCCCCACCCCGTCCCCCACGCAGAAGGTCTCGCAGGCGGCCTGAGGGCACAGGGAGGAGCGGTGGGTGCGGGGTTGGGGGGGGGGATGCCGGTGGGTGCCCCCCACCCTCCGGTGCTCTCCCCCTGCCCCAACCTGGAAGACGAGGCGGGCCACGTGCGGAAGGACTCCTCCTGGGCGCAGAGCTCGTCGCCCTCGCCCATGGGCAGCACCCGCTCCCCCCCCCAGCTCCTCCAGCCGCGTGTCCACCGCCCGGGCGAAGGCGCAGAAGTGGGGGTACGCCCGCGAGCCCAGCCCGAACACCGCGAACCTGCCGCCACGGGGAGGGGGGGGGACGGGGCTGAGCGCGGTCAGCGCAGACCCGAACCCCCCCCCCCACCGCCCCCGACCCTGGGGTCGGACCCTGCGCTGCCGGTGGGGGCAGCCAGGGCTGGGGGGGACCCCCAGGGTTGGGGGGGGGACCCCCAGGGTTGGGGGTCAGGGTGGGTGCTGTGGGTGGTGGTCAGGGCTGATACAAATGGGGTTTGGGGTTGGGGACCCCCCCGGGGCGGCTCTCGCCCCCATCCACAGCCAATGGGATGGATGCGCCAGGGGAGGTTTAGGTTGGATATTGGGAGAAATTCCTTCATGGAAAGAGAGGCCAAGCCCTGGACCAGGCTGCCCAGAGAGGTGGGGGAGTCCCCCGCCCTGGAGGGGTTCAAAACAGGCAGAGGTGGCACTGGGGGCCATGGTTGGGCATGGGGGTGTTGGGGTGATGGTTGGGCTGATGATCTTAGAGATCCTGTCCAACCTTAGTGATTCCCAGTTTTACTTTCATTATAAATAATGCAGCCCCAAGCCAGGAAACATGGAATTATGACTCTGCCCTCAATGGGTTTGGTGGTGGCCTTGGCAGCGTTGGGTCAATGGTTGGGCTGGGGGATCTTAGAGGGCTTTGCCAACCTCAACCTTTCCATGATTCCATGATTCTATGATTCTATGCGGCCGGAGCTGCCGGTGCCAGGGCCGGTGCCCACCGTGGGCTCTGCCCCCTCCCCAGCCCACAGCCAGGCACGGTGCAACCCCCCTGGATGGGGCAACCCCAAGCCCCAGCCCGCGCTCAGGCCGGGCAGAGGACCCCAACACCGTCCCTGTCCCCACGGCCGTGGCGGTCCGACCGCAGGGCACCCAGCGTGCCGGCGCTGTCGGTGTTGCTCAGCTGCCCGCCGTTTCTTCTTCCAGGAGGCGACGAGCTGGTCGGACTGCGAGACGCTGTTGAAGCGCAGCTTGTAGCTCCTGCGCGGGACGTAGGGCAGGTGAGGGCAGGGTGGGCTCTTCCCCACCCCAACCGGGCACCCATGGCCTCCTCAGGGCGCTCACTTGGGCGGCTCAGCCTGGGAGGTGCTGGTGTAGGGCGAAGTCATCTCCATCAGCGCCTTGGGAGAAGCTCTGTTGGGGACAGCACCGTCACCGTCCCGTCCCCATTCCCGTCCCCTCTTCCCCCTCCCCAAATCCTCCTAACCCTCAGCGCATTCGGGGGGGTCCCCGTTGCCGAAGGTGCTGGTCACCACCAGCACCAGGGTCTCGTGCTCCAGGGACACCACGTCGTACTCGTCCATGCACAGCACCCTACGTGGCGGGGGACGTGGGGCTGGGACGGCGGGTTGGGGGGAGAGGCCGAGGCCAGCTCTTCCCACCATCTCCCCTTGCCCACCTTGGGGTCGAAGGCGCGTCGGAAGATGGCAGAGGTTCCAGGCGTAGGTTCGGGATTTGCCGGTCTCGGTGGCGTAGAGGATGGTGGCCTTCACCCCGTCGCGCCTTCATGTGTCCCATCAGCTTGGCTGAGATCTTCACCGCGCTTTCGGGGAGGGGGGCGGTGGCATCACCGGGTCAGCGTCCGGCCCCATATCAGGGACCCACGGGCAGGGATCGCCCGCCAAGGGTTGGCACCTACTTGGCCACTCCTTGAAGGTCTTCCTCCTGGTGACGGTGGTGCCTTTGGAGACGTAGACCTTCCAGGCGTCGGGCTGCGGGGCGGGCAGGGGGTCAGCCGTGGGGCGGTGGGGCTGTGGGGCCGCGGGGCGGTGGGGGCTGAGCCCACCTGGTAGCGGAAGGTGGGGCAGAGCTGGGTAGTTGACCATCTCCTGATGGAAGACGGGGGTGAGGCTCCCCGAGATGGGGGGCACGATCCAGACCCAGTCGGCGGGGCAACCCCCCCGCGTCCGCAGCTCGTTCTCCATGTGCTTCACGAAGGACTCGGTGGCCGCGTGGTGGTCCACGATCGTCACCTTGGCCACCTGCGGGGACGGCGGGCTCGGGGAGGGGGGAACCGGGAGCAGCCGGCGCCCGCCCCGGTGGCACGGCGGCGCCGGGGGTCCCCGCAGCGTTGGCGGTGCCGGCGTCCCGGCCACGCGTCCCACCTGGTAGCTGTGCAGCACGGCGACGTTCACCTCCACCGCCGCCTTGTCCTTCCAGAGGGACGACGTTGTCCGCGTGTCCAGCCCCATGCGCAGGGCCACCTCCTGCCGGCGGCACAGCGGGGGGCTCAGCCCGGCTCCCCCCAGGGTGCGGGGGTCCCGGTGTGGGGCACCTGGGCCCCCGCGCCGTGGGGCTCACCGGCAGCAGGTTGTAGCGCTGGCTGTCGCAGAGGTTCCTGGTGCCGATCTCGCTGCTCATGTACCAGCCGTTGAAGGGGGCCGCCGGGAACTCCAGCCCCCCGATCTCCAGCAGCATGTTGGAGACGGCCGGCAGCGCGTACCACCGCAGCCCCAGCTCCCCGAACCACTCCAGCCTGCACGGGGGGGCAGGCTCCAGCTGGGGACCCACGCCGGCCCCACACTTGCCAGCCCCACACCTGCCAGCCCCACACCGGCCCCACACCTGCCAGCCCCACACCAGCCCCACACCTGCCAGCCCCACACCTGCCAGCCCCACGCCAGCCCCACACCTGCCAGCCCCACACTTGCCAGCCCCACGCCGGCCCCACGCCTGCCAGCCCCACACTTGCCAGCCCCACACCTGCCAGCCCCACACCTGCCAGCCCCAGCTCCCCAGCGTGGGTCCCCAACCTCCATCCCAGCCCCACTCCCATCCCCTCCCCAGCGCGTGGGACCCCCACCCCAGCCCCACGGCCGGGAGGGGTGTCCCATTGGGGCCAGGAGGGTCCGGCTCTCTTGTGGCCATGGGGGGCAGGCGGGGCCCGTGTCGGGGGGCACAGCCCCACTCACGTGGGGTGCTGCAGGGGCACCTCGAGGACCAGCTCCGGCGGGAGGGGGAAGAGCTCGGGGGGCTCCTCGGGGCTCTGCAGCAGCAGCGGCAGCACGTCGAAGCGGCCGCCGCCGGGGCTCCAGCCGTAGTGGATGCAGAGCTGGGGGGTGGCAGCGTCAGGGCGGGGGCGGCACCGGGGGGGTCTGGGGGTGCAGGGAAAGGGGGGGGTTTTCCCCACCTCGGTGATGTCGACGTTGGCCGGGTCCCCCTGCACGGAGCCGTCGGGCTGCCGGTACCCGGCGTAGCGGATCAGCTGCGTGTTCCAGATGCGGAAATCGCCCCGGCCCGGCGTCCGCTGCGGGAAGATGGTGATGGCCGACCTGGGGGGGGGGCCGGGGCGGGATGTCACCGACACCCCTCGGGCTGCGGGGGCCGGGGGGGGTCCCACCCCGGGGCCGGGGGTCCAGCCGGCGGCGAGCGCGGCAGGCGGGCAGGGCTCTCACCGAATGTTGCCGCGGTTGGTGGCGTACTGGATGTGGGTGCAGAGGAAGCTGAACATCTCCGCCACGCCGGCGCAGTCCCGGGCGTCGAAAACCTGCGGGGAGGGGTCAGGGCGGGGACGGGGGGGGACAGGGGACATCCCGTTGCCCCCCGGCCACCCCATGGGGCGACTCCCGGCCATGGGGCAGGTGTGGGTGCCCACGGGCGCCGTGGGGGTGCCCCCCACCCTCACCTGCAGCTTGTTCCACTGGATGCGGCCCACGCAGCGCGCGGCGTTGCGCCAGGCCTGCTTGGCCCCGAAGACGAGCTCGGGCTCCAGCAGCTGGTAGGTGCCGGTGGCCCCGATGGCCGCTTCCACCTCCCGCAGCCGCTGGACGTGCGCCGGGGAGTTCTCCCTGCGGGTGCCCCCGTGCCTCAGCCCCCCTGGGACCCCCCGCACTGCGGTGGGGTGCCCCGGGCAGGGATGGGGATTTGGGATGGCCCCGGGCAGGGATGGAGATTTGGGATGGCTCAGGGCAGGGAGGGGGATTTGGGATGCTCTGGGTCTGGGATGGGGCCATGGGGTGCCCCGGGCAGGGATGGGGATTTGGGATGGCCCCGGGCAGGGATGGGGATTTGGGATGGCCCAGGGCAGGGAGGGGGATTTGGGATGCCCTGGAGCTGGGATGGGGCCGTGGGATGCCCTGGAGCTGGGATGGGGCTGTGGGGCACCCCGGGGCAGGGATGGGGATTTGGGATGCTCTGGGGCTGGGATGGGGCTGTGGGATGCCCTGGGCAGAGATGGGGATTTGGGATGCTCTGGGTCTGGGATGGGGCCGTGGGATGCCCTGGGGCAGGGATGGGGATTTGGGATGCTCTGGGTCTGGGATGGGTCTGGGATGGGGCTGTGGGACACCCCAGGACAGGGTTTGGGACTTGGGATGTCCTGGAGCTGGGATGGGGCTATGGGATGCCCTGGCGCTGGGATGGGGATTTGGGATGCTCTGGGTCTGGGATGGGGCCATGGGGTGCCCCGGGCAGGGATGGGGATTTGGGATGGCTCAGGGCAGGGAGGGGGATTTGGGATGCTCTGGGTCTGGGATGGGGCCATGTGGTGCCCCGGGCAGGGATGGGGATTTGGGATGGCCCTGGGCAGGGATGGGGATTTGGGATGGCCCAGGGCAGGGAGGGGGATTTGGGATGCCCTGGAGCTGGGATGGGGCCGTGGGATGCCCTGGAGCTGGGATGGGGCTGTGGGATGCCCTGGAGCTGGGATGGGGCTGTGGGGCACCCCGGGGCAGGGATGGGGATTTGGGATGCTCTGGGTCTGGGATGGGGCCGTGGGATGCCCCGGGGCAGGGATGGGGATTTGGGATGCTCTGGGTCTGGGATGGGAGCGTGGGATGCCCCGGGGCAGGGATGGGGATTTGGGATGCTCTGGGTCTGGGATGGGGCCGTGGGATGCCCTGGGGCAGGGATGGGGATTTGGGATGCTCTGGGGCTGGGATGGGGCCATGGGATGCCCCGGGCAGCGATGGGGATTTGGGATGCTCTGGGGCTGGGATGGGTCTGGGATGGGGCTGTGGGACACCCCAGGACAGGGTTTGGGACTTGGGATGTCCTGGAGCTGGGATGGGGCTATGGGATGCCCTGGCGCTGGGATGGGGATTTGGGATGGCCCAGGGCTGGGATGGGGCTGTGGGATGCACTGGGACTGGGATGGAGCCATGGGGCACCCCGGGGCAGGGATGGGGATTTGGGATGCTCTGGGGCAGGGATGCACTGTGGGATGCCCCAGGGCTGGGATGGGGATTTGGGATGCCTTGGGTCTGGGATGGGGATTTGGGATGCTCTGGGGCTCAGATGGGGATTTGGGATGCCCCAGGGCAGGGCTGGGGATGTGGGATGACCTGGGGCAGGGATGGGACCATGGGATGCCCCCAGGCAGGGCTGGGGCCATGGGTCACCCCTGGGCAGGGTTTGGGATCTGGGATGCCCTGGAGCTGGGATGGGGCTGTGGGATGCCCTGGGGCAGGGATGGGACCATGGGATGCCCCAGGCAGGGCTGGGGATTTGGGATGCCCTGGGGCTCAGATGGGGATGTGGGGCACCCCGGGGCAGGGCTGGGGGTTTGGGATGCCCCGGGGCTCAGATGGGGGTTTGGGATGCCCCGGGGCAGAGCTGGGGGTTTGGGGCACCCCGGGGCAGAGCTGGGGGTTTGGGGCACACCGGGGCAGGGCAGGCCCGTGCCGTGCCCCCGCCGCGCCCCGCTCACCGCCGCAGGGACAGGTAGTACTGGGTGATGAAGTCCCGGGCCAGGCCCAGCAGCTCCTCGGCCGGCCGGGTGCCCTCGGGGGTGGGGGCCGGCAGCGGCCGCGGCAGCACCAGCGAGCCCAGGCAGCGCTGCCCCGAGCAGGGCAGCTCCTGGGGCGCGGGGGTCACCGGGGGGCCCGGCCCACGCCCCCCGCCCGCGCCCCTCATCCCTGCGGCCCCACAAGCCCGCCCGCGCATCCCCCAGCCCTCCCCTCCGTCCCCGGGTCCCCCATCCCAGCACTCTGCCCCCCCCACCCTGCACCCCCATCTTGCACCCCCAGCCCCGCGCCCCCCTGCACCCCCCAGATCTGCACCCTCAGCCCCGTGCCCCCCAGCCCTGCACCCCCCAGCCCTGCACCCCCCAGCCCTGCACCCCTCAGCCCCGTGCCCCCCCACCCTACACCCCCATCTTGCACCCCCAGCCCCGTGCCCCCCTGCACCCCCCAGATCTGCACCCTCAGCCCTGTGCCCCCCAGCCCTGCACCCCCCAGCCCTGCACCCCCCAGCCCTGCACCCCTCAGCCCTGCAGCCCCATCTTGCACCCCCAGCCCTGCGCCCCCCTGCACCCCCCAGATCTGCACCCTCAGCCCTGTGCCCCCCAGCCCTGCACCCCCCAGCCCCATGCCCCCCCGCCCTGCAGCCCCCATCTTGCACCCCCAGCCCTGCGCCCCTCTGCACCCCCCAGCCCCGCACCCCCCAGCCCTGCACCCCCAGCCCTGCACCCCCCAGCCCTGCGCCCCTCAGCCCTGCGCCCCTCAGCCCTGTGCCCCCCAGCCTGGTGCCCCCCATCCCTGCACCCCCAGTCCCGCACCCCCCAGCCCTGCACTCCTCAGCCCTGCACCCACCAGCCCCATGCCCCCCAGCCCCATCTTGCACCCCCAGCCCTGCACCCCCCACCCTGCACACCTCAGCCCCATGCAGTGCACCCCAGCCCCATGCCCCCCAGCCCTGCACCGCTGGCCCCGTGCCCCCAAGCCCAGCACCCCCCAGCCCAGCACCTCCCAGCCCTGCACCCCCCAGCCCTGCACCCCTCATCCCCGCACCCCCAACCCCGCACGCCCACCTGCAGGGCCTGGGCGCAGAGCGTGTCGTAGCCGATGGTCCCCGTCTCCCAGTTCTTCAGCCGGGCGAAGCGGGGGGGCTCCGCCGGGCGGGTGGGCGCCGAGCTGGGGGGGGGAGCAGCCCTGAGTCCTGGCCAGGCTTTGGGGGGGGTCCCCTGGGCAGCCCCCCGCCTGCCTCACGCAGGGAGCACAGCTGGGGGGCCCGGGCGGGGGGCACCCCACCCCACGCTTGCTCCAGCAGCTCTGATTTCGGGAGCCTCCGGCACCTCGGGGTGCTGGGAGCTGCTCGTGGGGGCAGAGACCCCCGGGGGGGCGGGAGGGGAGCGGGCAGGGGTGGGCGGGGGGCACTGGGGTGAGCTGGGACCAGCGGAGGTGGGCTGAGGGGTGCTGGGGGGCTGCGCGGGGGACATGGGGGTGACTGGGGACCTCCCCGCCCCCCCGGTGCTGCTGTGGTGGCCCCGGGCCCCCGGCTCCGCTCTGGGGCTGAGCTGTGGGGCTGAGCTTGGGGGGGGACGTGGGGCGTTCCTGCGCCTCGTCCATGTGCAAGCACGAACAATGGCCATGAGTCAGAGCGGGCTGCCGGCCACCGCGGGGAGAACCCACCTCGTCCCCGTCCCCGTCCCCGTCCCCGTCCCCTCCGGGCTGGGGGGTCCCCGCACCTCCCATCCCCGCTCGACCCCATGTGCCCCCTCCCCATAGGTCTCCATACATCCCCATACGGCCCTGTAGGTCCTGACGCATCCCAGGGGCTGCTGTGGGGCTGGCAGCACCGCTGTGGGGCTAGCAGCACCGCTGTGGGGCTGGCAGCACCGCCGTGGGGCTGC
Organism: Pelecanus crispus; assembly: GCF_030463565.1. Lineage (NCBI taxonomy): Eukaryota > Metazoa > Chordata > Aves > Pelecaniformes > Pelecanidae > Pelecanus > Pelecanus crispus. Next base: position 8,124 of record NW_027461477.1, on the reverse strand, counting down.
CGGGCCACGCCGTGGGGCAGGGGATGCCAGCGCGATGCCACGGGGCACCACGGGCAAGCGGGCGCGGGGCTCCGCTGCCGACAGGCTCCCATGGCTGCACCGCGTCCCGTCCCGGCACACGCCGCCCCACCGGGACACGGCTCCGGTGGGGCCACGGCTCCGGTGGGGCCAGGGCTCCGGGGGGCTCAGCCACGCGGGGATGCTCCCACGCGCCGCGGTGGGTCCAGGCAGGAGGGGGCCAAACGAGAGGTCCCCATCGAGGCGCGGGGGCCAGCAGCCCGGTGCGTCACGGCACAGCGGGTGCCGGTGCCCTGTCCGCCCCGTCCGTCCATCCCGCCCCATCCATCCCGTCTGCCCCGCGCGCCCACCTGCCCCGCTCGGTGACGGTGCTCTCCTCGGGCGCGGCGCTGAGCTGCCGGGAGCAGAGGCCGAGGCCGCAGGAGCGGGCAGCGCCGGGCAGCACGGCCGGCAGGTTGCCCATCGTGCCGCCACTGAGCCGCCGGTGCCGGGAGCGGCCGTTTCCTCCGGCTGCGGCGGGGAAGTGGTGACCTCGGCCGCGCGCGCCTCCGCCCCGCGCACAATGGGCGCCCCACCACCGCCACGCCGGGCCGCGGCCTGAGCCGCGCTGGGGAGCCCGCCGTGGGGCTGAGTGAGGGGCTTCGGCCCCGCTCGGCCCTCCCCGTGCCCTGGCACGGGGCTGGGGGCGTGCGGTGGCGGCGGTGCTGGGGGGCGGCACATGCGGGACCCCCAGCGTGGCCATGGGACCCCTGGCACAGCCACAGGACCCCCAGTACAGCCATGGACCCTCCAGCACGGCCATGGGACCCCCAGCATGATCACAGGACCCCCGACACAACCACGGGACCCCCAGCATGGCCACGGGACCCCCAGCACAGCCATGGGACCCCCAGCACGGCCATGGACCCCCAGCACGGCCACGGGACCCCCAGCACAGCCATGGACCCCCAGCACGGCCACGGGACCCCCAGCACAGCCATGAGACCCCCAGCACGGCCATGGACCCCCAGCACGGCCACGGGACCCCCAGCACAGCCATGGGACCCCCAGCACGGCCATGGACCCCCAGCACGGCCACGGGACCCCAGCACAGCCATGGGACCCCCAGCACAGCCATGGGACCCCAGCACGGCCATGGGACCCCCAGCATGGCCACAGGACCCCCAGCACAGCCATGGGACCCCCAGCACGGCCATGGACCCCCAGCACGGCCACGGGACCCCAGCACAGCCATGGGACCCCAGCACAGCCATGGGACCCCCAGCACAGCCATGGGACCCCAGCACGGCCATGGGACCCCCAGCATGGCCACGGGACCCCCAGCACAGCCATGGGACCCCAGCACGGCCATGGGACCCCCAGCATGGCCACAGGACCCCCAGCACAGCCATGGGACCCCAGCACAGCCACGGGACCCCCAGTACCCCCAGTACAGCCATGGGACCCCCAGCATGGCCACAGGACCCCCAGCACAGCCATGGGACCCCCAGTACCCCCAGCACAGCCACGGGACCCCTAGCACAGCCATGGGACCCCCAGTACCCCCGGCACGGCCACGGGACCCTCCCACCTCCCCCGGCCCCCAGCCCCACAGCCCGCCGAAGTGGGGGGGTGCGAAGGGCCGTGGGTCGGGGTCCGCCCCCCCCGGCCAACTGCCCCCCATTCCCGCCACCCCCCAGCCGGGCGGGGGTCCCCGGTGACCCCCAGGGTGGGTCCCAGGGGAGGGGGGCACGGGCAGCGCGGGTGCAGGGACCCCCGGGGGGGTCGGGGGTGCTCGGGGGGCGTGGGGTCTGCCCCGGGGGGCGCGGGTCCCGGGGGGCCGGGCTGGGGGGGGCCGGTGCCGGCTCTCCGGGGGGGGGGGGGCTCGGCCCGCGGCCCCCGCAGCGACGGGAAACCGCGCCCGGCCGCGGCTCCGCGGGTTCCTTCCTGCGCCGGGGGAGCGGGGCCGGGGGCGGCACCGGGGGGGGGCGGCACCGGGGGCGGCACCGGGGGGGGCGCAGGGACCCCCCGGACACGGGCTGGGGGCGGGGGGGGGCGGCAGCCCCGCGGGACCCCCCCGAGAGGGGCGGGGGGTACCGGTCACCCCCCCCCGGGGGTCCCGGCCCGGTCGGTGCCGGGGTCGCCCCGCGCTCTGCGCCCCCCCCCCCCGAGCCCCCCAACCGCGCGGGGCGGGGCGGGGCCTGTCCGTCACGGCGGAGCGAGCAGGAGATTGGCTGTCCGTCCCGGGGGGCGGGGGCTCGGCGGCGGTGGGCTGGGCTGGACTGGGCTGAACTGGGCTGGGATGGTCTGAACCGGGCTGAACCGGGCTGGACTGGGCTGAACTGGGCTGGGATGGTCTGAACCGGGCTGGACTGGGCTGAACTGGGCTGGGATGGTCTGAACCGGGCTGAACCGGGCTGGACTGGGCTGAACTGGGCTGGGATGGTCTGAACCGGGCTGAACCGGGCTGGACTGGGCTGAACTGGGCTGGGATGGTCTGAACCGGGCTGAACCGGGCTGGACTGGGCTGAACTGGGCTGGGATGGTCTGAACCGGGCTGAACCGGGCTGGACTGGGCTGAACTGGGCTGGGATGGTCTGAACCGGGCTGGACTGGGCTGAACTGGGCTGGGATGGTCTGAACCGGGCTGAACCGGGCTGGACTGGGCTGAACTGGGCTGGGATGGTCTGAACCGGGCTGAACCGGGCTGGACTGGGCTGAACTGGGCTGGGATGGTCTGAACCGGGCTGAACCGGGCTGGACTGGGCTGAACTGGGCTGTGCTGGGCTGGGCTGAACCGGGCTGGACTGGGCTGGACTGGGCTGAACTGGGCTGGGTTGGGCTGGACTGGGCTGGATTGGGCTGTGCTGGATTGGGCTGGGTGAACTGGACTCGAATGGGCTGGGCTGAACTGGTCTGGGCTGAACTGGGCTGAACTGGGCTGGATTGGGCTGAACTGGGCTGAACTGGGCTGGACTGGGCTGGGTGAACTGGACTCGAATGGGCTGGGCTGAACTGGTCTGGGCTGAACTGGGCTGAATTGGGCTGGGCTGGGCTGGGCTGGGCTGAACTGGGCTGGGCTGGGCTGGACTGGGCTGAACTGGGCTGGATTGGGCTGAACTGGGCTGGATTGGGCTGGGTGAACTGGACTCGAATGGGCTGGGCTGAACTGGTCTGGGCTGGATTGGGCTGAACTGTTCTGAACTGGGCTGGGCCAGGCTGAACTGGCTGAACCTGGCTGAACTGGGCTGGACTGGGCTGATCTGGGCTGAACTGGGCTGGACTGGGCTGGTCTGGGCTGAACTGGGCGGAACTGGGCTGGGCTGCGCTGAGCTGAACTGGGCTGAACTGGGCTGGGCTGCGCTGAGCTGAACTGGGTTGAACTGGGCTGGGCTGGGCTGTACTGGGCTGTGCTGGGCTGAACTGGGCTGAACCTGGCTGGGCTGGGCTGAGCTGGGCTGAACTGTGCTGGGTGCCGCTGGGCTGAACCTAGCTGAACTGGGCTGGACTGGGCTGAACTGGGTTGAACTGGGCTGGGCTGGGCTGAACTGGTCTAAACTGGGCTGAACTGGGCTGGGCTGTCTGAGCTGAACTGGGCTGAACCTGGCTGGGCTGGGCTGAACCTGGCTGAACTGGGCTGGGCTGGGCTGGGCTGGGCTGGGCTGGACTGGACTGGGCTGGGCTGGGCTGGGCTGGGCTGGGCTGGACTGGGATGGGATGGGCTGAGCTGGGATGGGCTGAATGGGGCTGGACTGGGCTGGGCTGAGTTGAACTGGGCTGAACTTGGCTGAACTGGACTGGGCTGAGCTGGACTGGGATGAGCTGGGCTGAATGGGGCTGAGCTGGGCTGAACTGGGCTGGGCTGGGCTGAACTGGGCTGGGCCAGGCTGAAATGGGCTGGGCTGAACTGGGCTGGATTGGGCTGAACTGGGCTGGACTGGGCTGGATTGGGCTGGGTGAACTGGGCTGGACTGGGTTGGGCTGAACTGGGCTGTGCTGGATTGGGCTGGATTGGGCTGGGTGAACTGGACTCGAATGGGCTGGGCTGAACTGGGCTGGGCTGAACTGGGCTGGATTGGGCTGAACTGGGCTGAACTGGGCTGGGCCAGGCTGAAATGTGCTGGGCTGAACTGGGCTGGGCTGGGCTGAACTGGGCTGGACTGGGCTGAACTGTTCAACTGGGCTGGGCCAGGCTGAAATGGGCTGGGTCGGGCTAAGCTGAGCTGGTCTGAACTGGTCTGAACTGAGCTGAACTAGGCTGAACCTGGCTTGGCTGGGCTGAACTGGGCTGAACTGGGCTGGGTGTCGCTGGGCTGATCCTAGCAGAACTGGGCTGGGCTGGGCTGAGCTGAACTGGGTTGAACTGGGCTGTGCTGGGCTGTACTGGGCTGTGCTGGGCTGAACTGGTCTAAACTGGTCTAAACTGAGCTGAACTGGGCTGAACCTGGCTGGGCTGGGCTGAGCTGGGCTGAACTGTGCTGGGTGCCACTGGGCTGAACCTAGCTGAACTGGGCTGGGCTGGGCTGAGCTGGGCTGGGCTGGGCTGAACCTGGCTGAACCTGGCTGGGCTGGGCTGAACTGGGCTGAACTGGTCTGGGCTGTCTGAGGTGAACTGGGTTGAACTGGGCTAGGCTGGGCTGTGCTGGGCTAAACTGGTCTAAACTGGGCTGAACTGAGTTGAACTGGGCTGAACCTGGCTGAACTGGGCTGAACTGGTCTGGGCTGTCTGAGGTGAACTGGGTTGAACTGGGCTAGGCTGGGCTGTGCTGGGCTAAACTGGTCTAAACTGGGCTGAACTGAGTTGAACTGGGCTGAACCTGGCTGGGCTGGGCTGAACCTGGCTGGGCTGGGCTGGACTGGGCTGAACTGGGCTGAACCGGGCTGAATTGGCCTGTACTGGGCTGGGCTGAGCTGAGCTGTGCTGGGATGGGCTGTGCTGGGCTGAACTGGTGTAAACTGGGTTGAACTGGGCTGAACTGATCTAAACTGGGCTGAACTGGGCTGAACTGGACTGGACTGGACTGGACTGGGATGAGCTGGACTGGGATGAGCTGGGCTGAACGGGGCTGGACTGGGCTGAGCTGGATTGGGTGGGTGAACTGGGCTGGACTGGGTTGGGCTGAACTGGGCTGAACTAGGCTGTGCTGGATTGGGCTGGGTGAACTGGACTCGACTGGGCTGGTCTGGGCTGAACTGGTCTGGTCTGGTCTGGGCTGAACTGGGCTGGGCTGGGCTGGACTGGGCCAGGCTGAACTGTTCTGAACTAGGCTGGGCCAGGCTGAATTGCCTGAACCTGGCTGAACTGGGCTGGTCTGGGCTGAACTGGGCTGAGCTGGGCTGAACCTGGCTGAAGTGGGCTGGGTCGGGCTAAGCCGAGCTGCGCTGAACTGGTCTGAACTGGGCTGAGCTGGGCTGAACCTGGCTGAAGTGGGCTGGGTCGGGCTAAGCCGAGCTGCGCTGAACTGGTCTGAACTGAGCTGAACTGGGCTGAACCTGGCTTGGCTGGGCTGAACTGGGCTGAACTGTGCTGGGTGCCGCTGGGCTGAACCTAGCTGAACTGGGCTGGGCTGGGCTGAACTGGTCCGGGCTGGGCTGAACTGGTCTAAACTGGGCTGAACTGGTCTGGTCTGGGCTGGGCTGGGCTGGGCTGAACTGGTCTAAACTGGGCTGAACTGGGCTGGGCTGTCTGAGCTGAACTGGGCTGAACCTGGCTGAACTGAACTGAACTGGGCTGAACTGGGCTGGACTGGGCTGAACTGGGCTGTGCTGGGCTGAACTGGTCTAAACTGGGCTGAACTGGGCTGGGTTCGGCTGGGCTGAACTGGGCTGGGCTGGGTTGAACTGGGCAGGGCTGAACTGGGCTGGGCTGAACTGGGCTGTGCTTGGCTGAATTGGGCTGGGCTGTGCTGAGCTGAACTGGGTTTAATTGGGCTGAGCTGAACTGGGTTGAACTTGGCTGAACTGGACTGGACTGGACTGGTCTGGTCTGGGCTGAACTGGACTGAACTGGTCTGGTCCTGGCTGGACTGGGCTGAACTGGGCTGGGCTGAACTGGGCTGGGCTGGACTGGACTGGACTGGGCTGGGCTGGGCTGAACTGGGCTGGGCTGGACTGGACTGGACTGGGCTGGGCTGGGCTGGACTGGACTGGACTGGGCTGGACTGGGCTGAACCTGGCTGAACTGGGCTGGCCTGGGCTTGGCTGGCCTGGGCTGAACTGGGCTGTGCTGTGCTGGGCTGAACTGGGCTGGGCTGAACTGGGCTGAATTGGGCTGGGCTGAACTGGGCTGGGCTGAACTGGGCTGGATTGGGCTGGGCTGAACTGGGCTGGGCTGAACTGGGCTGGATTGGGCTGGGCTGAACTGGGCTGGATTGGGCTGGACTGAACTGGTCTTGCTGGACTGGTCTGAACTTGGCTGAACTGGGCTGGGCTGAGCTGGGCTGGCCTGGGCTGAGCTGGGCTGGCCTGGGCTGAACTGGGCTGTCCTGGGCTGGCCTGGGCTGAACTGGGCTGTTCTGGGCTGTGCTGGGCTGTGCTGGGCTATGCTGGGCTGAACTGGGCTGGGCTGGATTGGGCTGGGCTGAACTGGGCTGGATTGGGCTGGGCTGAACCTAGCTGACCTGGTCTGGACTGTGCTGGTCTGGTCTGAACTGGTCTGGTCTGGGCTGGTCTGGGCTGGTCTGGGCTAAACTGGGCTGGGCTGAGCTGAACCTGGCTGAACTGGTCTGGATTGGGATGAGTGAACTGGACTGGACTGGGCTGGGCTGAACTGGTCTGGTCTGGGCTGGTCTGGGCTGAACCTGGCTGAACTGGGCTGGACTGGTCTCAGGTGGGCTGGTCTGGGCTGAACTGGGCTGAACTGGGCTGGCCTGGGCTGAACTGGGCTGAACTGGGCTGGGCCCGGCTGGGCTGGACTGAGCTGAGCTGGGCTGAACCTGGCTGAAGTGGGCTGGGCTGTGCCGGGCTGGGCTGAACTGGGTTGAACTGGGCTGGGCTGAACTTGGCTGAGCTGGACTGAACTGGGCTGAGCTGGGCCGAACTGGGCCGGTGCCGTGGGCCGGTGCTGGTGGTCGCAGCCCCCAGCGGGTCCGGGTCGGGCCCGGCGCCATTTCAGCACCTGGGACAGAGCCAGGGGGGCGGGCTGGGACTGGGATGGACTGGGAGTGGGAGTGGGAGTGGGGTGGGACTGGAGTGGAGTGGGACTGGGAGTGGGAGTGGGAGTGGAGTGGGACTGGATTGGGACTGGGAGTGGAGTGGGACTGGAGTGAGACTGGAGTGGGACTGGAGTGAGACTGGAGTGGGACTGGACTGGACTGAGACTCGGAGTGGGCTGTCACTGAACTGGTACTGGGACTGGGACCGGGACTGGGATGAGGACTGCTGGGACTGGGTCTGGACTGGGTCTGGACTGGGACTGGAGTGAGACGGGGACAGGTTCTGTGACTATGCCTGGGTCTGGGATAGGCACAGGAACTGGGACTTGGACCAGGACTTGGACCAGGACTGGGACTGGGACTGGAGTGGAACTGGGACTGAAGTGGGACTGGACTGGTACTGGGAATGGGACTTGACTGGACTGGGATTGGAGTGAGGACTGGTTCTGTGACTGGGAGTGGAACTGGGACTGGACTGAGACTGGGACTGGAATGGAACTGGGACTGGGAGTGGAGTGGAACTGGCACTGGCATGGAACTGGGACTGGACTTGGATTGAAGTGGGACTGGGATTGGCTTGGATTGGGCCTGGGCCTGGGCTTGGACTGGGAATGGGAGTGGACTGGAACTGGGACTGGGACTTGGACTGTACTGGGACTGGGACCAGACTGGGACTCAGAGTGGGCTGTCACTGAACTGAGACCAGGACCAGACGAACTAAACTGTACTGGACTGTACTGGGACTGGGATTGCACCTGTGTCTGGGATGCGGACTGGGACTGGGACTAAGACCGGGACTGGGACTGGGACTGGAGTGGAACTGGGACTGGGACTAGACTAGACTGGGACTGGAGTGGGACTGTGACTGGACTGGGACTGGGACTGGAGTGGGAATGGATGGGGACTGTACTGGATCTGGACTGGGAGTGGAATGGGACTGGGACTGGACTGGAACTTGGAGTGGGCTGTCACT